>NW_004798103.1:179700-181412 GCF_000002075.1 Aplysia californica | reverse complement strand
GGGGGGGGGAGTATTTAATTAATAAACGTATCTAGATCTAGATTTAAATCTCTAGATCTAGATCTAGATTTAGATCTAGAATCTACATCTAATCTAGATTTTTTTCTAGTTCTAGATCTAGATTTAATCTTGATCTAGATTTAGATTTTTAGATCATCTACTTTCCGAACTGCACACTCTTGGCTGGGTGCACGACACAATCTAGATCTAGATCTAGGTACGTTTATTCATTAAATACTCTCTCTCTCTCTCTCTCTCTCTCTCTCTCTCTCTCTCTCTCTCTCTCTCTCTCTTTCTGTGGTAAAATAAATTAATTATAGATCTAGTAACACTAGATAGACATACCGCCCAAGATTATCAGTAGCCTTGCATTGTAACCAATGTAAACTACTGTTAGCTCAGCGAGCTAATCACAATCCAACATTTTTTGGGGTCCACCTAGACAGAATGACTACTTAGTCCCCATGGGACTACCTAGACACTTCCAGTTTGTAAATGCCAGCCGAGACACAGCCCAACAAGGTGTTCCCGTATTTTCACTTTTTTTTGGACAACTTGCTTTATTTGTTTGTTTGCTTTTATTCTACAAATCTGGAGAGATTCACCATCAGTCGGCATTAAGTCATTAAATGCTACACGAGTCCCAGGCCGGATTCAGTTCGATGACATTCATCAAATGTACGATTATACCTTTCGCTGGCAAGTGAACATTCGATTACTTCCTGGTAGAGACGAGCTCAGACGAAAATTACATGTGGCCACACGATTCTTTGTACGTATCTCGTCTCCATGTCGTGATATCGGGTTTTAAAGAAATCTGAAGTGTTAAATGAGTAACATTTTGAAAACTTTTTGGCTCGAACTTTAGCCAATTAATTATTTGATACCCCCCCCCCCAACAAAACATCCTTAGATTTGACAGTTCATGCGTACATAGGGAACATCCTTATCAAATTCATATAAGTTCACCTTCCCGCTGGCCCCAGAAAACAAACAAACAAAAACACATCCGCCAGAGCAGAAATATGTCAAGCCCAAGACTTGTTAGTTGAGATAAAGGATGCCCTGGTCAAACGTGTTGGCGGCTTCCAACAAATGGGGTTGTTTACGTCGGAATAGGTCTGATAGACCCTTTAAAATATCATAGCATATCATAGTTGAATATCGATGACACGGTCGTCGGCGAAATGGGTATACATGCTATCGAAATATTGTCTTAAGACAGCCATCCCTAACATGAAGACAAAAGTGGTTATTTTAGACAGGTTGACGTCTTACAAAGTGTTATTACATATATATACTACACCCCAACTCCGCTCCCCCCCCCAAAGGGGGGGGGGATGGGAAGTGACCGTTTGTACATGTGTGCATGTCTTACACCGGTGGCCATTTCAGTAGGTTCGAACTTTCATCACTTCTGTAAGCCCCATGTCGGCGAAGGGTAAATCTACAAACCTACATTGTAAACCTAGGATTGCCCAATGTTGGCGTTCGGTAACGTCCGCAAGATCTCACATAATGCATTTTACATCATAAAATTCATTTATTAACATTGGGTCCCCCCCCTCCCCCCGTCTCTAAAATCTTGAGGGCAAGGTAGAAATCGGACATTGATTTTCGAAATTAGGCCTATAGTGTTGGGGATTTTTTTCAATCGCACCCGATACAAAGAAGACATTATTTTTGGAAAACAAAAAACAAAATACAACCCC
>NW_004798103.1:174856-176180 GCF_000002075.1 Aplysia californica | reverse complement strand
AGAGAGAGAGAGAGAGAGAGAGAGAGGATGCCTCGAAAAAACCCAAACAAAACAAACCCCACTCACGTCCTTCAACGTCAAAAAGAAATTACGTTGATTGTGAAAATATTGACACAGTGCACATTTCTCAAGCTTAAAAAGATAAACAAACAAAACAAAACAAGATATTCTCTTAGTATGTGAATGCGTTAGATATTGAATAGATGAATGTTTCAATACGGATCTCTGAGTTGTTTTATTGTTAAGCCCTCTCGACGAGGGCTGTTGCAAAACATTGAAAACTACAATGTGTCCTTTGAGCGGTGACAATAACACATGACGTCATGATGCCATTTCCAGCCACATTTCTGGCAGCATTCACTCTGGAATGTGAACGAATTCTCGTTTGAGATATGTCGCTATCTCCATTACCAAAGAATCCTATGATTGTTCTCGTCTGGAACTGACGCAAACTCCTTTTTTATGTGTGTGAGTGTGTGTGTGTGTGTGTGTTTGTGTGTGTGTGTGTGTGTGTGTGTGTGTGTGTGTGTGTGTGTGTGTGTGTGTGTGTGGGGGGGGAGGGGGAAGAATTTCTCTCTCACACACACACGGTTTCACGCTGGCTTCTTAGGTCTGTGCAGTGTCAAAGAGAACAACAGGGCATGGAGCGATGGACGCAGAGAGATGGCTTATTTCCGTGATTTTCGCTTTAATCATTATTTTTTACACCCTGTAATTATTTTAGTGAGTGCATGTCGTGGTTGTATGTATTGTTTTTGTTATTATTGCTTGTGGTTTGCTGATCCTGATCCGTGGTTGTTGTTTGCGACTCATATCACTTTCTTGAGACTGCTGCAACAACAACAACAACAACAACAACAACAACAACAACAACAACAACAACAAAACAACAAGATAGAAAAGAAAAAAACCCACAACAATACTAACAACAAAACAACTGACTGCCGCCACCACCACAACCAACAACATCACCACCAACAACATCACCACCATCACTACAACCACCACGAAAATCGAAGAATCATAAGAAACGTGAGGAGATCGGTGATGATAAGGCATGCGATAACAAAAGAGACGTTTGTGAAGGAGTCCGGAGGCACGTAGAGGCAGGATTTATCTCCCCGGACTGCCACAGAGCTCAGAATAAATCGCAGCGTCGACCAATTACAGTAAACAAAGCCGTGAGATAAGGAGGCAGGCATCGTATGGGGGAGGGGATTTGCTCGGATTTTCCCCCTACTATATGAGAAGTTGTAAGGAAGAAGACGTGTACGTGCATGCGCGCGTGTGCGCGTGTGCGCGTGTGCGCGTAAGTGAGTGTGTG
>NW_004798103.1:171918-172949 GCF_000002075.1 Aplysia californica | reverse complement strand
AGAGAGAGAGAGAGAGAGAGAGAGACAGACAGACAGACAGACAGAGACAGACAGACGGAAGACGGACAGAATGAAAAAATGAGCTGCGAGAAGAGACCCCAGTTACGATGACAAATCTTATCGATCACATCACGGAAAAAGGTATCCCATTCTTAGCAGCTGTTTGCAATATATTATATTTATATAGCTTTCTAACCTCTACACCTGTTAGGGAGTCTTTTGACCGTTCTCATCTCCTGACTGACAGAGATCTATATGTTTAGAAAACCTACATAATACGTATGAGCAAGAATGCGAGTTTTCATTGTCGCGTGCGCGCGCGCTCTGATTCATTTCGGCGCGCACGCACGGCACACACAATAGAGTGAGCTCAGGGGGTAATCTGGCGAGAATCAATAGGCACTGGGTCCTGTAGTGGCGAGCGCCGACCTGATGAATCAAAGCCAGTAGTGGACCACTAGACCTTCATCGCCGCCCCAGCTTTTCATTAACAGAGGCGCAGGAGACAGGAGGGGGAAGAAGGAAATGAAATTGTTGTCGTTGTGTTAGCGAGCTGGGTCTTTTTTTTTTGCCCCCTCTTTTTTAATTGTTCTGCCCTACTCCCCTACTGTTGTGCTTGAAGGAAAAAAAACCCGTTTTTGGAGGTTTTTTTACTTTCTTTCTTTCTTTCTTTTTTTCTTTTTTTTTTAAAAAACGCAAACGAACACGTAAGACCGCCAATCTCGACCCCCCCCAACCCCCGCCCCCGAAAAACCGCAAGTCTCCCTCTTCCTCACAAAAATAAACTTCCGTTTACAGTTTTCCAGAGCCAGCCAACCAATATGCATGTGGTGTAGTGGTTACGTTACTTGCCTTGTACGCAAAAAGCAAGGATTCGATTCTATGGAAGGGAAGTATTTTATTCAGGACTGTTACGTTTCTCCTGTGGTGTATTATCCCCCTCAACCAGGGAAGCTAAAAGTTGGCAGGTATATACGGATGGATGGATGGATGGATGGATGGATGGATGGATGGATGGATGGATGGATGGA
>NW_004798103.1:169848-171016 GCF_000002075.1 Aplysia californica | reverse complement strand
GAGAGAGAGAGAGAGAGAGAGAGAGAGAGGGAAAGCGAGAGTGGGTTTGAATGTGTGTATGTGTGTTTAACAACAGCAACAGCAACAGTAACAGCAACAACAACAACAAGAACAACAACAACGCAGGCACCAGCAGGAAAAACGATGACAATAACAACAACAAAAGTAACAGCAACAACAACAACAAACGCACGCTTTCTATCAGCGAAAAGACAATCTACATCAAAAGCACAGGAAATTAAGAAAATCTCTTCTAAACAGTGTTGTACTCACTTCGCGTAATGTGATGGGTAAGTTCCCATTGACAATGCCCTCCCCTCACCCCATTAAACAAGAAAAGCAAAAAAAAAGAAAAGAAAGAATAAATCGTCAGTAACAAACAAACAAACCCAACACCAACACAACAGCGAACAAACAAAAACCCATCAAAAACAGCACAGACAGCATAAATAGTATACTAGTATAAGACTCAAACATAAGTAAGATATTGCTGACACAGCACCTCCACGTTGACTGACAGCCATCTTGATCAACTGCTTCCAACTTCTCTTTCTTTTGCCTCCCCATACACTCTCCCCCTCCCTCCTTGCCAACAGGTAAAACTAGTTACGAGTAGTGGACACATGTAATGTTTTCTGAGGTCTACTCACTAACTCATTCACTCACTCACTCACTCACTCACTCTTTCACTCACTCACTCACTCACTCACTCACTCACTCACTCACTCACTCACTGTCACTCACTCATTCACTCACTCACTCACTCCTTTACTCACTCACTCACACTTTCACTCACTCACTCACTCACTCACTCACTCCCTTACTCACGCACTCACTCACTCACTCACTCACTCACTCACTCACTCACTCACCCACCCCCTTCCCACTCAGTCAGTCACTCACTCACTTATCCCCCTCCCCACCTACTCACCCACACATTCACTCACTCACCCTCTCATTTACTCATTTACTCATTCGAGAATGTACGCGGTACACACTCATCGTATGACACCTGTATGCATAAAATGATAGGGCAATGGCCCGGGCTCGGGTTCATCCAATACTGATAGATGGGTTCTGACGGGAAAAAGACAGGGGTGAGATGGGGGTGGGGGTCACGTGAATGAAAGACGATATCGCAAGAGTTAAAGTAACAAGGAAGGGGGGG
>NW_004798103.1:166983-168243 GCF_000002075.1 Aplysia californica | reverse complement strand
GTTCGCCCGACTCGATGGCCTCAAAAACAAACGTGTCTGTTTTCAGTTTTAGGCAATCGAGTCAGGCGACCGGCCCGATCCAGCAGTAGTGGGCACCCCGTATTAGATATATATATGGGGATATTAGTTGAAACGGGACAATATTTTTTGCTTCTGAAACGAGCCTCAGTATAACGCAATGTGCAATCGTGACTCTATGAGGTCTTGTATGTATCCTAGCGGTGACCTTCAGGCCTTAGCGCACAATAACCTCAGAAGTGTCTTCATTCAGTCAGAAAAAGACCCCCGAAAAAAAAAAGACAGAAGTTGACTTTGGGGGGAGGGGGTAGGGGACTGAGAGGGGTAGTTATATATCTAAACAACGTGTTGTACTACACTGTATTTTCAAGACAGAACTGCCCGCCACAATTCGTGGTCGGGTGAAATGTGAGCCGCGGTAAAAAGTGTGAAACGCTTAAACATTTTCTCATAGTCCAACGTCCTAGGCCGGGAAATCAAACGTGAAAACTCCTGATTCCGAAAAGAACATTTTATTTTCTCCCAACAAATATCGCTGCAAGGGAGTCTGGCGTATTTTTGTCGACAATGTCGTATTATTAATTATATTTCCTCGCCCTACTGGACACAATGAAAGCCACTGTGAAATCGACGCATACGAACCTGGAGAATTCGGGAAAAATTAGCCACTTCAAGAATTGCGCCCGCTAGCGGACCCTCGGGTATAATATACAAACTGTACCCCTGACTTACGACCATAACCATGATCTACGACCACACTCCTTGGTTTACAACCATTCCCCCTGATTTACGACCATACCCCTGCTTATGACCATAACCATGATATGCGAGCAGGTATCCGACACACAATCGTACATTTTAATGTGTACGTCCGTATCAACAATGTACGGGCTTATCCCTGGTGAATACTGACTGTATCCTTGATGTACGACAAACGTTTCTCCGAAAAAACAACAACAACAACAACAACAACAACAACAACAACAACGAAAAACCAAGACAGTTTTGAAACCAGACAGGGGTAGGAATAATAACCTTTTCTTCAGGTATTCCGTCAGTCTTGGGTCAGGTGATCCCCAGGTCAGAGGTCAGAGGTACCGATAGCTCACTCATCGTGCATGGGAAATACGGGAGGATCAACAGCTTTATGGGTGGAGACTTTACTGCCTATCTGATGGTAGCAAGACGAGAGTGAGGGATGGACGGAGCGAGAGAGAGAGAGAGAGAGAGAGAGAGAGAGAG
>NW_004798103.1:164146-165494 GCF_000002075.1 Aplysia californica | reverse complement strand
AACGCCAGCAGCAGCAGCAATAACGACGACGATACCACCATCACCACCACCACGATCCACCACCACCACACAAAGTACATCTGTACGACTACGCCACGACATCCGCATTTCTTTCTACCCGCCGAGCCTCTCAAATTCTCAAAGATCTTTTGAAAATCGCCGACGTCTGTGATTCCCGAGTCCCCCCTCTATTGATGGGGTATTAGCCGGCCTGTTTTTACGTAGGTAAATCTGCTGGCAATCCTATTGGATCCCCGACTAGCCTAGATGATCATGTAGTCTGATTCCCGCCGGCCATCCTTTTATCTCGGCCTTTGTACATTCATCTAAGCGCACAACGACGAACCGGGGAAGTCGACAGTGCGCACGTTGTTATTCCGCAAACAGCGACTGAAAGGGGGACATTTTTTAAAAGCTCAGCCCATTAAGTGACGACCAGAATTTCACTTTTCAGTCCATTTCGCTGCAAAAGTTGGTGTTCACGGTAAGGCAGCATGCATTAAAACAACCTCATTAGGGCAGGAAAAATTCGAACAGCAACAAAGTAGGGAAAATATAATAAAATATCTTTTGAATAACGTATGTGTAAACGCTCATGATCATCTGGTCTCCCGATGGTGTTTTTTTGTGGTTGTTGATGCTGTTGTTGTTGTTGTTGTTGTTGTTGTTGTTGTTGCAGTGGTTGTTGCTGTTGTTGTTGTTACTAATTATTGTATTATAATTGTTGTCTCTAATTCATTGTTGCACATGATTTTGTAGTTGTTGCTGTTATAAATATTACCAACATCACCGCAGTAGTGGCAAACGATGAAGTTAGTTTCTGCTGTTGTTATTGTTGTTGCTGATGCTGCCTTTGTCATTGTTGCTGTTGTTTTTGTTTTTTTTTAATTATTGCTGTTATTATTATCTTTATTGCCGCATTAATATAAAAAGAAAAATAGTTAACATCGGTTGTTATTCTTACTTTTGTCGTTGTTGGTGCTGTTGTTTGTTTTTGTCCGTGTTGCCCCACCAGTGTTGTTTGTTTGAACTGTTTCAAATCTTTCGTCGTCTGTTCCTTCAGGCGGAACCAGCGCCACGCCTGTTTCATCTGTGGGAGATGCCCATCCCGTAGGCTAACACAAGGCTGTCTGTGTGTTCTGGGCCCGAGGGTCGACCCGGCGTGGGCAGAGATAGCAATGCCATGGAACCCAGAGATTGAGATAAACTGTAAACAGGCTGGAAAGTCAACAGCAGCAGAATGCGTTTCTCAGAAAGTGTTACGCTTTCATACCCCACCCCCCTTTCCTCCTATCCTTTCACCTTCCTCTCTCTATCTCCCTCTCACCCCCCCTGACTTACGACCATA
>NW_004798103.1:161727-162813 GCF_000002075.1 Aplysia californica | reverse complement strand
TAAATAAAATATACATATATACACACACACTTGTACACACTGGATCTGACAGCACACACGAATCACAAACACATATTTTGTAAAAAGAAAGAGCATATGCGTACATATTACACACTTAACACACGTACAAACGTAAAATACATTACATCAACCGAAAGAAAGACAAACACATACATACGCATATGTATACACTCATACAGAAACACGCTAGCGCACACGCAATACATGCGCACTTGTTTCGCCAAGCGATTAATTGTTGACTTATTTTCTTGTAAGGCTGTGAATACGAAAAAAAGAAAAGAGGAAGGAAATAAATGAGAAAAGGAAAACAAGGAATAGAAATGAACAACAGAAATAAAGAAAATAAAAACGAGACATTCAATAAACTACACACACAAAAGAAGAGCAAACAAGCACACATACGAAACTTGAAAACCAAACAATTAGGAAAAAAGCTCCCAAACTAAACAACACAAAAGAGGAAAAAGAAAAAAAAGAAAAGAAAAATAAACAAAAAAGAAAAGAAAAGAAAAGAGAAGAAGGGAAAAGAAAACAAAGAAACAAACAAAAGAACAACAACAAATAAACCACACACACAAAAGAAGAACAAACAGACATAGGAAATTTGAAACACAAAAGAAGAATATATTATACGCAGGAACCGTAAAACACATAAAGGAACATAATACACATAGGAAACTTAAAACCCAAAAGATTTGGAACCCCCCCCCCAACTAAACCAAAAGCCAAAGACAAAACAAGAACTCCGAAAGTCCGGGTCGGCAGATCCCACCTGCCGTGGGCGGTTTGAAGACGCGCGGAGAAAAATCCGGATGAGCCCCGGGCTTGGCGGGAACAGAAGCTAAGCTGGAAATTGTGCCCTGATTGGGCGGAGAATGGAGGGATTGCCCCCGCCAGCACTCGGCAAGGATGAATTATGAGTGCAACAGATACTGCAAAAACAAACCAAATATACGCTCACACACAAACGCATACACGCATGCGAACACAAACACGTATATATCTGCGCCCGCCGTGCGCACGCACAGACAGACAGACAGACCGACAAACACACACACACACACA
>NW_004798103.1:158340-160998 GCF_000002075.1 Aplysia californica | reverse complement strand
TCTCTCACACACACACACACACGCAAAACGCATACAAGGAAACAATTATTGATTATGTTTGAGAATCTACTTTGTGAATAATTAACCAGCTGAAAACCGTTAACTTATAATAATATAGTATCTAGGCCTATTATAAGTATAAGTAGACTACACGTATTTTGTGGCACTTTCAATCTTATAAACAGGCGTCTTAGTGACACAGACCAATCGTTTTGGGTTCCAAGGGACGTTTTCATAGCTGCAACAATCTCTATCCACACCCCAGAGGCGGAATGAACCCAAGACCCCTGTCACTGATATTACATCAGTCGCTACCCGGCCGTGCATACAAAACAAGAGGTGTCCGCCAAACATAAATCGACATTTTCAATAAACCACGTTGAACAAACACAGCTACAGTTTTCTGTAAAATGAATCATGTCTCTGAACTTTATAACGACAGCAATAGAAAAAGACTACAAAAGGAGGGACGATAACAAGTCCACCAACAGCAAAAACAACAACAACAACAGCAACAACAACAATAACAACAAAAAAGCAACTAAAACAGCTATCAGCACTCCTTCCACCACAACCACCACCACCACCACTACTACCACTACCACAAACTACTACTACTACTACTACTACTACTACTACTACTACTACTACTACTACTACTACTACTACTACCACCAGCATCACCAGCAACCACCACTACCTCCACTACCACTCCCACCACCATCACAACATTTGTACTACTACTACAACAACGACAAAAACGTAATTGAAAACCCATGATGACTGTGTCGAGACGTGAACAGCAACAGAAACAACAACAACAACAACAACAACAACAACAACAACAACAACAACAATAACAACAACAGCAACAACAAAATCAAAAACCCTGATGACAGAACCGAAGCACAAGAACAGCGTTGACAGTATTATTTCAGCGCAAATTCAGAGACTGCCCATGAACACACCAATGACGGGCTGGTGTGATGTTTTGGACAAGACAAGATGCCTTACATTGTCACACACTCATAATAATAATGATCATTACCCCCGTTTTCATATTGGCTCAGTAATTTTGTGAAAGCGGAAGTGCAAAACAAGTTTGGGGTGGGGTAGGGGCCTGAAAGCTAGCTGTGAACTTTTGGAAAAAATCAACGAAATAATACTGACAATAATTAAAACTAACAACCACAATAAAACAATAATACTAGCAATGATAGTAATATATTAGATTTATTCCTAATAATAAACAGCATTTATGTTGCCAATTTTCATCTCGACGAGATGCTCTATGTACATTACGATATAAAAAAAGGTAATGCAGACACATACACTATCGACAATACTTTTACAAAGAAAATAATATCGTTATCATTATCATTATTATCAATATTGTAATTATTATCACTACTGCTACTAGATCTAATCTAGATTCTAGATCTACTTGGAAATGATCGTCAAACAATGTTAGCAGATCAAAATGTAAACAAATATGAGAAACGTACGCGCAGAACACGATAGCCACATCATCAATATCAACTAAATTTCTTGATCATCTAGATCAATCACGGAAAAGCGTTGGGATATTCTTGAGCAAATACCATTATCCTTAAATAAATCGTTATGTAGATCTAGGTCTAGTAATTAAGTCATCAATGGTACGACTCGTAGTCATGAACAAAGACTCAAACTTCAAACCTCAACTCGTCGAAGATCTAATAGAGCCGTTCTATCTATCAGCAGGCGCCAAAAACTGCAGGCAAACTTCTCTTGTGTGCACACAAAATTCTAAATCCCACCGAAAAAGAGCGTTCTTCCCGCGCTCCGAAAGGTGAACGTACTCACTCACACACGAACACACGCTTGGCGTCGTTGAATCAACCTGCGCGTGCGTCTACACACGGAGGGGATTAACTTTTATAACCACCACAACAATTCCTCCCGATTAAATTCGGATACAAATGGGGAAAGTTTGGAAGTATTAAAAAAAAAACAACAAACCGCGACAATCCACAAACACCTGCTGGCGTTTCAACGATCGATAGAAAACGCAGGCGAACACACAGAGACACACACGCGCTCACACTCACGAAGATTGAGAAAGTGGTTCACAGCGATGACATCCGAATTACTGTGGCGTCGGCATTTACTGTTTGTAAAACTCGTACATTTTTCCGACTCCACAACTGAGAGGCAGAGGGAAAGAAGACAGGAGGAAAGTGAGGAAGGACGATGAAGGAATCTGCTCGCTCCCTCCGTCCACGAGAAGGCAGAAGGCAACACGGAGCAGTTGTGAGCGCTGTCTGAGGGTGAGCAGGCCACACCACTGACAACTCACACTAGAACCACCGACTGAATGCGGCACGGGCCCTTCTTCGCTCCGCTCTCTCTCTCTCTCTCTCTCTCTCTCTCTCTCTCTCTCTCTCTCTGTATCTCCGTCCCTCTCTCAGACTCTCCGTGGTTTCTCTCCCGCGAGTCTCTCCTCATCTCTCGAGCTCTCCCGCCCCCTGGCTCTCCTCTGACACGGGCTTGTACTCAAAGACAAAAGCACGAGCGACCGGCGATGGCGCGCGGGGGCAACCGGGGAAAGTCTGGCACAAGTCAGTGGACCCACTCCCGCGCTGTGGTGAACTTTGAGACACCGGTGGTTGTTGGGGG
>NW_004798103.1:156598-157851 GCF_000002075.1 Aplysia californica | reverse complement strand
GGAGGGGGCAAGGGGGCAGGAAAAGAAGTTTGGCAATAAGAAATGGAGAACAAGGAAAGATGCGGTTATTGGTCTCTGAGGTTAGATTAAGGTCGGGGTAATGTTGAGAGGTTTGAGGGGTAGCGGGGGTAGGAGTGGTATAGGAAAGTGGTAGGGGTGGGGGTATAAACTTGGAGAAGGTTGGAGGGAGGGGTGGGAGGGGCGTAAAGCAACAGGAGCGTGAGAACCTGGCGGGTGTTCTGCTCTCGGGTGTTGCGTTGTGCCAGAGTTTGTGGGTCGTCGAGTTGTAGGAGGCGTCCAGGGTAAGAACCTGATGCTGGTGGGATGTGAGGATTTGACAGGGGAACTTGTACGTACATGTACAGGAGGGGTGTGAGAGGGTCGGTGGTGTGGCGGGAGAGGGAGAGGGAGAGGGAGAGGGAGAGAACTTGGAGAAAGGATATTCGAAACCCGTATACTTTCAACGCGCGTGCACACACACACACACACACACACACACACACACACACACACACACACACACACACACACTCCCACCCATCCGCCCACACACACGAACACACGCACATACACACACACACACACACACACATAATATACACGCACCTACAAAGAGCGAGAGAGGTAGAAAGGGGGAGAGGGAGAAAAAGAGGGAGAGAGAGAGAGAGAGAAGGAGAGATACATAGAGAGACAAAGAGAGAGAGAGAAAGAAAGAGAGAGAGAGAGAGAGAGAGAGAGAGAGAGAGAGAGAGAGAGTCAATCGTGTTCGGGTAACGGGAACCCATCTCGTCCATCCATTTCCTCCTCAGGCTCTTTTGCTCTTTTAGTGTGATGCAACATCTGATCTCCATGTACCGAGTGACCAGGGTATGACCATGGAACAGCGTCCATGGTGTAGCGGTTGCACGCAAAAGTTTCGAGTTCGATACTCGAGTGAGCAGGTTTCTTTATAGAGAGCTGATATCTCCCATCTATGTGCTGAATGTTGTATTCCTCCCCTCCGGGAAAGATATCTGATAGGCGGCACCGAAAGTGTCTGCGTCTTAAATAATTCAAAGTGTATCAATTTTATCTTACGTGTGGGGGGCGTGGTGGCGGGGTTGGGGCGTCAAACGTTTGCACTCTCTACTTACAATTACAGCGGCAGCTTTTGTATAACTTAGGTTCCGATTTTCATTAGATTATACAGAGTCTCTGTGTTTTGTGGTCGTCTGCCGGTGCATGTGCCTATTCTGTCCATCCATCTATCTATC
>NW_004798103.1:152981-155758 GCF_000002075.1 Aplysia californica | reverse complement strand
TCTGTCTGTCTGTCTGTCTGTCTGTCTGTCTGTCTGTCTGTCTGTCTGTCTGTCTTCCTCCACCTCCTCCTCCCCCCTCTCTCTCATCCTCTCTGTTGTTCTTCCTGCAGCCTTTAGGAGAAAAACCGATATATCGACAGAAATTCTTTCCATGAGGGAATCGAACTCATGTCTTCTGAGTGCAACGACAAAGCGCCTGACCGCTACTTGCTAGTTCCTATTTAAAAAGAAGAAAGAGAAAACATCAAGACGTCACCAAGACCCCCAGACATTACATGAAATTCAAAATCGTCCAAGTCTAAGTGTCCTCCGCATAGATTGTCCAATTCAATCATGACCTCAAGCATTGAGAAACTGTTTCAACTTCATAGGAAACAACAATGACAAGTCATTTAAGTCATTGCGTCTCGTTGACATTTTAACCACTGGCTGAAGTCAACTTTAACATTCAATCATAATGTTGATTTCAAATTCAATAATAGCTATCAGTCTACATTCAGTTAGAACTTGAATCAAATATTCCACCCTTTTTTCCCTCAGGTGGGTTGGTGGGTGTTCTAGAGTGGTATGCTCCGTTTTTCCGAACATGCATTTAATTTATCGTCCTTATCTCTCCTCCTCCTTTTTCTGTTTATTACTCTCTTGTAACACCTCTAATCTTTCGCACTTGTATGACCTAATTGTTTTGCAATTGCCGTAAAACGCGTACTTGAACATAAAACAAAGTATTTTCCAGTCCGTATTCGGTCTTTTTGTAAGTCTATACGCAATCATCACTTTATGTTAAAATTCAATCCCCGACTCAAGCCACGGTTCAATAACTGTGCACCATCATCTTGTACCCTGTGCTTGAGATTCGCAATCAATCATGGCGTTCTCCAGACATGTATTAATCTATATCACATTAACTCCGGTTCTTATAAAACGCCCGAATTCCCTTTTCTTTCACAAATTTGCAAATCTGGAGAAAACGTTTATAAATTACATATTGCAGATGATAAATTTGACGGTGTGGAAAAAACCAGGGGAAAGCCCACGTCATTAATCACTGATGTGAGGTGTACAGATTGGGAAGGACCGGCCGGGCAGGAGTTATGGCCCTTGTTTCGATATTGATTTGGTTAGTTCAAAGAGCAGCGGCCTGTCCACCAGATGGCAGAACCGGGGTTATCCGATGGCGGGTGTTTTCTGTGTAAACAACAGCTTTCCTTGCTGTGTGTGCGTCTGTGTGAAGGCGAGGTTTTGTGTGTATGATGCTCACACCCAAAATGGTCGATCTGACGTCATTATGCACAACAGGCGAGTCAGTGCGAAGACGAGACAACCGATCCGTCCCAACATGCCCGTCTCATTTTCTTTTTGGTAAACTGCCAATTTGGGAAGCTTTTTGGACTCTGATGACCGAACTGACTAGACAGAAAGACGGAAGTCAGCCACCCTCCTTCCCTGCCCTCGTGTACTTTCTCTTGTAACGATTTCGCTTTTGATTAATTTTACACATAAAAAAAGAGTGGAAAGCCAGCCTCCTATTGTCTGGAAACCATTCAGGAAATGCTTTCGAATTCAGAACACAAATTGAATCGTTTATTACTGTCTTTTGGCCAAAAATAGCTACTGTTTAGACGTCACTGGATATTGTGTACAATACAACTCCAAAGTGGAGGAATTCTAGGGGAGGAAGAGGGCGAGATCAAAGCTAGAGCTGCTTATTGCTTCGTGTAAACAAACACATGTGACTGCTTCTTTTTTGTAAGTGTTTTGCGGTGCTCGTATTGCATAAGGTCATAAGAGCGCGCGGGATACGTACGTTAAGCATTTTTTATTTGGTAGGGATTAATACATGTGGTTTCAACGCAATTTGACCGGCAGCTCTTACGAGTTAAAGTGAAGCAAAAAACAAATATTAATGTGAAAACACTCGGTCTCAGACCAATACCATAACTACAACGTGGGTGTCATCGTGACACAATTGATGAGGGATCGATTATAGACACAGGCAGATTGATGATTGTAAATTATCAGACCTGTTATTACGCAGTCATCGCTAGAAAACAGGTTATTTCAGGGCTGGGCTGCTGTTCTGCCAGGGCCAACCACAGATGAATAAGATACAGCTCCCAATGGCCTGATACAGTCTATGAAAGAACCCCCCCTCCCCTGTTCAGGATCGAACTCTCGTCTTTTGTGTGAAACGAAGACCCCACCCCCCCAAAGGTCAGATCTGCCAGTTAAAGCTTCCAATGTCAAGCAATGACAGCGATATGACAACAAATCACGATACACCTAGTTGAAATCAAAACAATCAAACGAAGAGACAAATAAACCAAGGAGCAGTGTCTAAAACTAAGTATTTTTTGTAAGGTGACACAATCTGTTATGATTATGATGTTAATGTAACTTCTGAATATTCTACGTATGAGATGTCAAAAGGATAAAAAAAGTGATATTATTTCTTACATAAGTGATTCCATGACGTGACATGATTTCTGACGAAAGATAAATTAGTTTAACCCTTAGCAACATGACTCGATATTTTGAAAAGCGATGGTTATAACTGCAAGAGCTTGTGGCAAACCAGCCACAGGTCAATGGGGCAGCTTTTCTCATAGTGTACTTTTTGGAAGCTCAACCTCTATTATTTTTCACTCATTGAAGAAAAAGAAAAAGAAATGTTTAAACACAGATTTTGCAGAGAGCAGGGACAAATTTTAATTTGAAAAAAAAAATTAAAATAATTGTAGGTGTCACGCGAGGCTAACAGATCCCCCCCCCCCCCT
>NW_004798103.1:151067-152881 GCF_000002075.1 Aplysia californica | reverse complement strand
CCCCTTAAATTGAAATCTGAAATCACTGGGGTCTTTTATCTCCCGAAGGCCGTTGAACTCGATTTCAGTCAAGATTTGGAGTGATAGAGGTGGGCACGAGACTTACGGTTGATTCTTGAACCCGTTTGACAAAGCAAAGGATGTTGCAATTAAAGTGAACACATAACAAGGACATATGTATAAACGTAGTTAGGAGACGCACGGCCCTGTGTAAGGCCGTAACATGGCACAGAGCTACACCCCCTCCGGGGTCCTAGGCCACTCGGTAAGTCGCCTCTCAAACAAACCCGATGACGTCATACACAAAACCGTACCTTCCGGTCGAAGTGCATCTCGAGATTGACTAATGACGCCACATCCACAGTCTGACAAGACCCAGACCACCCATCAGCTGACGTCCATTAGGCATGACGTCCACATGGGACCACCCCGACGTAACGTTAGGCCAGGAACACTACTCTTGACCAGTGCCAGTGAATGGTGGCAAGACCCCTACCCAGCTTTCTAGAAAGAGAATGCATTTCTGAAAACAGTGCCAGTGATGGTGGCAAGACCCAGATTTCTAGAGCGAGAAAGCATTGCTGAAAACAGTGTCAGTGTTGGAGGCAAGGCACCTTGCCAAGCTCTCTTGACCGAGAAAGCGTGCTGTAAAATACAGATTGAGATAACAAGGTAGCTCGCCCCTCTATTGTCCGTGAACTAGGGTGTTGCGCGATGACTACAGCAACGCTGTGTGTGCGTCTGTATATTATATGCCTGTACGAGTCTGTTGATTTCTTTATTTGAAAACATGATTTGTTCAAATTATGTATCCGTGGACAATGCTTATGTCATAGTCAGTTAGATTTCTCAAAAGACGAGGTAATTTGTATTACATTTTTGTGTTTTTGTTTTTGTTTTGTTTGTTTTGGATTATTTTGTTCATTTCTCTGAACGTAAAGATACACATTACGAAGAACTGTTACATGTAGTATTTTTTAAACCTGTGATCATGGGTTTAACTCCGATGTCACCATAGCGAGGTTGCTGCACATACTCACGGCAAGCCGATAAAGAACGCAGATTAAATAATTATCACAGAGTGCCAGCGGAAATACTCTCAAAGTTAGACCTTTCCCTCAAATTAAATCATGACAAATCAAACAAACAAATCAAACGAGCAAACGTAACATTCACTTTTTTCCATTTTGCTACAGCATGTGGGATAAATATTTGTCATCTCTCCAGGGACAAACAGCTCAAGAAGTATCTCCCTCCCTCCCCCCTTCCCCCTTCCCCCTCCCCATTTTTTACGCCTTCTGCGCGTCCAGCCAGACAGAATCGATGCCTGAGATCGGAGACAGAGCGATAACAAACCCACACTGGGGCCAGCACAAACCACGCAATTAAAACGGCTTAGTTGAAAATCTGGTCACCACTCCCTCCCAATCCCCCTCCCTACACACCCCACCCTCATTCCACTAGTGTGAAAGGTGGCTTTTCGTGTCGCCAAACCAATCTCCAGATATCTCCATATTTGATTGGGAACAGATATTCAGAGGGAATTTTCTGTTTATGAAGCAATATAGGCCCACTGGTTCAAAGGACACAGATCACAGGTCACGTGTTTTTTCTAAAACAAGGGCATCTAGGATGAAACACAGATCGATAGATTGAACAAACTGATTGGCTCATTAGTTCGGAGACTGCAACCGCAAAGACAACTTTCAAACAATAATCGATTTCCCACAGAATACTGACGAGCAGAATGATGAAAAAGACACTAGCCGTGTAACAGTCATGGGGATCACACCTCCCTTCAACCCCCCCACCCC
>NW_004798103.1:149077-150192 GCF_000002075.1 Aplysia californica | reverse complement strand
CCCACCCCTTTACGTTTTTTCTACGTTATGCTATTGGCACGATACTGTCGAATAGATCCATCTATCTAAGATTCCAAATTTGCTCTTCAATAATGAATGGTCATCCTGGACAGGTTCAACTGTTTAGAAAAAAGGGGTGAGGAGTTGGTTTTGTCGTTTGTACAGGAGGATGCCTTAGACAGGTCAATTCCTATTTTCAAGCGGGTATTCTACAAGTGGCCCCACACAACTTCACTAAAACATCTTAGATCAGCTTTTTTTTTTTTGCTCTTTGATCAATAACAGTATTTCGCAACATAAAATGTTGCAGTTTTAATAGATGCATACCCCTTCCATTCTTCATTTATTTTAAAAATTCTTTTTTTTATTGGTGTGAAGACAGCTGCGCAAACAAGTCACACATCTCTCCCAAAATAAATAAACAAGTAGCAATGCTTTATACAAAGGGCATTTTCAAAGCTTCATTCAGCATTTAATGCCACTAGATATAGTGCCGCCAGAACAAAAGATAATATAGCGATTTGAAATAAACCAAGTAGTCATGTGATTTTTGCTAGCTACACAAAAAGGGATACATTCACAAATAGGCCTTAAGAAAGTCTTCAAAGTTTTAAGTCATCAACTCTAGATCTATGTCGATAAATAAAATAGCTAATTTTGACTCAAGGTAGTCTTGTGGACTCGCACCTATAAAGTCGCATGTTTGAACCACGGTTCGCAGCGGGCAATCTTTTCTTAGGAAAGCCGTTTGGACACATTTTCCTCTCTTCAGACGAGCGTGAATTAATTTGTGGCTGGCTTAGACACTGAAGTGTGTAGTCAGTGTTCGAACGCCCATAAACTAGCAGCTTAAATGCCTCCCACGAGGCTAAGAACGCTACAGAGGGAAATCAGGTCTGTCGGTGTATTACATTAATTGTCAAGAGCGTAGAGGCAATTTTCGGTAAGGATTTGGGCGAAAAAAAATCTTTCCCCTTCCTTCTCCTCCTCCTGCAGCTATTCTTCCTCCACTTTCACTTCTTCTTCCTCATCTTTCACTTCTTCCTCCTCCTCTTCCTCCTCTTTCACTTCTTCCTCCTCCTCTTCCTCCTCCTCCTCCTCCTCCTCCTTTTCCT
>NW_004798103.1:144744-147878 GCF_000002075.1 Aplysia californica | reverse complement strand
CCGGACCAAAACCGTCAGCGGTTTGTAGTCTTGACCGAATTTTAAAATGTTATTTTAAAATGATTTTGTTTGTTTTTATTTTAATATAAATTATATTGTAGGTGTTTTTACACCCTAATCGACCCAATTTAGATCACTTTCACTTAGGAGGCGAACTTGCGACCCTGCCTGACAGGGCCAATCCGGGGTGAGAGGGATAGATTCTACAACAATAACATTCCAGCAGAAAGACCGAGATACTCGCTAAAAAATAAAAAATATTCTTCCCGATCGGGAATCGAACTCCGGTCTCCTGTGTGCGACAGTGAAGCGCCCTACTTACAGCTACACCAGACACCAGTCGAATTTTTGTAAACTTGAGTATCCCATTCGGAACTTACTTGACATAGCGTGGCCTTGGTGATCTAGTGGTTAAGCCGTTGGCTAGCAGCAGACAAAAGGTCGTGGATTTGATCCAATCTGGGGCTCGACGTTGTGTTCTACGGAGAGGCACTTTTCACAAATTATGTTCCCCACTTCACCCAAGTGGGAATGGGCACCCGGCTATGGACGGCGAGATCTCTCTCTCTCTCTCTCTCTCTCTCTCTCTCTCTCTCTCTCTCTCTCTCTCTCTCTCTCTCTTTGTCTCTCTCTCTCCAGATCCAGGTTTGTGTATTCAATTATTGCACGACTTCGAGGGCATCTACAATTAATAACAAACACAAGTTTGTTTTGAGTAAAAAGAAGCAAATCAGCAGAAAACGGTAAATTGCAACAGTTCAAAAGCAAGACAGATAGACAGAAACAACAGAAGCTTAGGTAAGAAAGAAGTAGGACCAACAGTACCAGTGGCGCCCTCCAACTACACGCCTGAATACATGTACGACGAGGTTCTTCAGATTATAATTCTCTAAAATAACAACGGGAATATAGATCTACATGATACAATATAGAAACACGAATGTAAATAAAGATAAAAGCAAACCAATCTCAATTATTGGTCATTTATGCACAGTGGCGTGATTGGTGTAGACATGTGCAATCCATTATAAAGAAAAGCGTTTGTTTCATAAACACATTATGTGCAGGTAGGCTACATGGTTAGATTAATTAAACATTAAATGTTTCTATCACAGATTATTTAATATGTGTGAGTGTGTATATGTGCGTTTGTGTGTATGTCACATGTGTGGGCGGAAGAGGATGTAACGCATGAGTGAGTGAGTGAGTGAGTGAGTGAGTGAGTGAGTGAGTGAGTGAGTGAGTGAGTGAGTGAGTGTGTGAGAGATACAACAACAGTAGCAAACAAACAATGACTACAGAAGACATCATTTGGTTCAGATAATGCCTCCATCTTATGGGGCTGTCCCTTGCGTCCCATACTACATGTGAGGCATCGTGGTGAAACCAGGCGCTTGTCAAAATAATGAAACCGACGAAACAGGCATTTTTCTGCTCCTTGCACAATTTGAATCTATTTTTCTTCTTTTTTTGTCACAGCACCTTTTATTTCCATTTAAAAACACATTTCTGTGTCGATTTTTACGGAAAGATGTTGACAGAAAGCACAACACCCCGTAAAATTGCAGTTTCAAAAGACTCATGTTTTGGAAGTCAGCAAATTTTGGCGGCCATTTTCTCGCTAATTTTATCTTTGACACCAGGCGACACCTATCTCCTTCAGTCGCAAGTATCTCGATTTCTATTCTAGGTAGAAGGATATATTTTCATTAAAAGCAAGACAAATAAGCAAGCGTTAAATTGATACCAATAGCTCAATATGCAAATAAATCGACGAGCGCCTGTTTCCACCGCATCATGACACATTATAGCAGGCGCCCCTTTTTGATGAGCCAGGGAGCTACGGTCAAATCGCTCCAAGACGACCAACCATTGTTGAGGAGAAAACTTTTCGTCTTTGACAGGTGATTCTCTTGGGCAGTGTCATGATAGTACAGGGAAAAAAAATTCTACAAACGAAAGTGTGAAGTGAGAAGTGATAGTTTGTTTGGGTGATTATCTTGTTCAGGCGGTTGTTAAATCAGGTTTGACTGCATTTGATAATAATATGGCATTTATATAGCGCTCAACCCTGATTAAAGTACACAGGCTCGGCGCAAAGAGAAAGGCAACAAGAACCATTTAAAGGAAACCGTCGAATGTGACGTCACGCCACGTCTGAGCGATGCGTTTTCTCCCTTTTGACTCCTGCTTCTCCATACCTTATGTTTATTCATGAGGCATATCTCTCGCGCGAGAGAGTCGCCACCCACCGTCTCCGGAAACAGCGACCTATCGGCTTGGGATCTCACCCAGACGCGGGAACGGTGTCCATTAACCAGATGTGGATCAAGCTATGACGACTGGTCATTTAGCCACAGGGTGCCGGGGATGCAGTGAGGCAAAGGGGTGGATTAGACGACTGACTCTTATACTACTTTTTCGGGTTTGCGAAATGTAGCCGTTATCGGGGTTTGAGTAGCCTTTAAAGTACAAGTTGATTACGGTTTGAGGAATCGTTTGTTAAAGCCCGAATAAGACAGCTGAGAAGATTGTACGCGCACTAGGAATATATACAGACTAGTAAACTTACGAGGGTTTTTTGGCTATCAGTTCGAACTACTTAATTTCTTGGGAATACTGGTTAAGTTGTTATCATAATTACAAGAGAGGTATTGTTAAAATATCAGATTTTTTCACATCATGACAAAATTCTGGTCGATTTATGCCTCCCCCCCCTCCTCCCAGTGAGGAAAAGTGAGTATGAGTATGTGGTGTGTGTGTGTGTATGTGTGTGTGTGTGTGTGTGTGTGTGTGTGTGTGTGTGTGTGTGTGTGTGTTTGTCTATCAATCTATCTATCTATCTATCTATCTATCTATCTATCTATCTATCTATCTATCTTTCTTTACACACACACGAAACTCATAAAACATACACCCTCACGGCATACATAAAGATCCAGCGGCACCGTTCTCAGAGGAACATAGGACTGCAAAATGTCAAAACAGAATTGTCTGGATGGAGAGAAAATACTAAGAGTAACATCACGTCCTGCCCAAGTGAGGGAGTGCTGTGGATAGAACAGGCGTTTTGCGGAGAAGCATCCTGTTGTGTTTTTTTGTGCTCATTTCTTTATGACTTCTCTAACCCCCCC
>NW_004798103.1:122485-144644 GCF_000002075.1 Aplysia californica | reverse complement strand
AGGGAGGGGGGGGGGACTCGCATAGTCACATCAGATATATGGCGACAGCGGGTTAAGAATATTAAGATCAAAAGACGACCATTTCGACAAAAGGTGGGTTACATGAGATGACATTAAACCACTACAACAGTGTCTGTATTACAGTTTCATCATGTGTGGTCTATTATTTTACTCCTCACTTCTCACACATAATCTAGTAGTTGATAAATACTGTTCGAAAAAAATTAATAATAAATCTACACGTAATTACATAATTTCTTGTGTCACATCACCATGACAACCCGGTCAGCGGAATTGGCATTGTTATTATTATTGTACAATGCAGTAGGGCCCACAACTAACACTCAGCGATCTCTTATTAATGTTCTTCCGTGATGCTGGAACGTAACACAAGGGACGCAATCAAGCATGTAATTACACAAATTACTATTTATTGTTCCCCCTGGGGGCCCAGCTTGGAGATCATTTATTTATCCTCATTTCAATTTTAATGCAGTTCACATTCTTCTAGAGAGCACACTGACAATTCAGTAGCCTAGTGGTTAGGTTCTTATTTGCAACCAAAAGGCTGTTGGGTTCAAATCCTATCAGGAGCCCAATGTGGTGTCTTTGGGAAAGACGCTTTACACAAATTTTTCTCCCTTCACACAGGTGGGAATGGGTACCTGGTTTTAGACAGTGAACATCTTGTCAGTTTGCGTTAGAGCTCATGCAACCTGCAGCTTGCATTGTACGCTTCCTGGGAAGCCGAGAATGTTTCTGAGTGCCCAAGGGTCTGCTGGGGTAATAATAGTTGTACAGTGCATAGAGAATGCTGTAGAGTGTGGATAGATACGGTATATAAATTAAATGCAATTATGATTACAAATTCTGCTCATAGAACTTGGTGAAATGCAGATTCTAAAGTAGTAAGACCCACCAGAAGCACCTCAATGGTTTCATTCACTGAAATAGCTAAACAGCTGTTGCAACGTAAAAACCACACACTTGGCTAATTGATTGAAAAATATTTTACAACCCCACTGAACAGTTTCGATCAGTTAGAGAGCCAGCTGCTTTAGCCATGCCAGGTCAGTGTTAACTCAGGCTGAGTGGAACATAACACGCTAGCAGAAAGATGGAGCTATTCAAAAAGAGAGACTTTCCCCAATCAGAATTTAAGTTTCAGTTTAGTTTTTTTTAGCTTTAGTAAGATGTTATTTCATGGCACTTGAAACACAATAAGGTCATATCATATATAAGCGCTGAAGATTAGAGGTGTCACTAAAGAGTACCATTTTGTTTTAGTAAGCGTTTTACTGCACTTGAAACACAATTAGGTTACATTTAAGTGACAAAGATTAGAGATAATTACAAGAGAGTAACAAATGCAATAAAGCAGAAGAGAAAAGGATGATACTTGTTTGGTAGGAAAGTGGGGCAAACAACATCAGAGCACCCACCAACCACCCACTAGACAGTAACATACAAACCAAAGACGGAGGAAAGATAAGAACAATAGATGTTTGATAAGAATAGGAAAGAACGAGAAAACAACACCAGAGCACCTGCCAACTACCAACTGAATTTAAACAATTTACCTTGCATCTTATTCGTATGCATGCAATAATGAATAGCCTATCACCACTCCAACGAAGACGTCAATCCACAAAATTTGACATTTTCAACATAAAACTTTTCCACTCTCATCACAAAGAAACTTGCTCAAGCAAAGAAAAAAATATTTTGCACTCACAACCCTCCCTCCCGTTTCCAAACCCTGGCTTTCTAATTAAAAGAAAATCAAAACCAACAAGAGATTACTCTGTGATTAAAAAAGTATAATGTTTCAGTGTTTTTACAAAATATCATGAGTATTCACGTGTAACGATTCCCAAATACTGCGATATAATTATATTCGTCAATTAATAACGTACAGATACAATCTTACACACGAGTTAAGTACACTGGCGCCATTACATCATACATGAATGTATCACAAGTTGTTTAATAAATGTTGGAATTAATTTGGGCCCTACAGAATTAACTTTTAAGCATCGCAATAGTTAGTAGTAGTCATATAGGTAGTTGTTATCAATCAGAGAGCTACACACACTAGATCAGCAAGTTTAGTACTGCATTAGTAGGGCATGATGAAGAGAAAACCCATTGCTTTGGTTCAATTATAATCTAATTTTGCCCTTTTCTGAGACTGTCCTTTATATTCATCAACTTATTTCAAAATTTGCCATGTGATTATATGGAATTTTCATGTGCACCAATAGACAAACAATAAAGTCATAAACAGTATTATATACATATAAATTATATAGTATTATTTCTCAACTGTCAAGCTCATCCAACAACAGGTTTTCACGCTCATACAGCCAAAACAATGACAACTGGAAACAATACACATTGATGAAAAGACATCATCATATGTGTGTGTAACACTATGCAGTAGTCATAATTTTCATTCCAGAAAACAACAAGCCACTTGAAAAACAATAGGTCACACTACAGTTCACTTGCACATTCTATTATAATCTATAAATAGTTACGGCACCTTGAGGGCATGAAAATACAGAGACCTATTACTTAGACATAAATCGCTTGGTCCTGCTATCCACATAGTTACAGTTCAGCACTCTTCTCTTGTCAGTGACCTTTTCTTTTTTTGGTCAAGTCAATTTTGACACTGGCTTAAAACCTGTTACAAACTGATGTACGGTACTGTAGTTGTTGTCAAAGAGATGAAAGCAAAAGGTGTGGCACAGAAACAACCCCAAAAATAGGTCACAAAATTTTTATTTTACATAAAATGCAATTGCCAAAAATTAGGGAGATAATAAAGATATGGTCATCAATATATCCTTTTATGTATTTTTTTTCTCTCCTGTCTTCAATCAAATACCCTCTTATCTCCAACAGGAGGTTTTAAAATGCTACTACACATACTAATATTTATTTAAGTTTTCAGTTGTGACATCGGCTAAAAACAGTAAACCTTAGGAAATTTCAAATGAGTTTTTCTACAGAAATGACAATCATGCATTACAATAACAGACTCAAAAAACGGTACTCTTCAGATTCCAAGAGCACAGAGTATGACTATAATAGAGCTTAGAAAAACAGTATTAAGGTTTTTAAAATAAAAGAACCTGACTGAAAGTAACTCACTGAAAAATGTTGGCACAGTTATGGTATACATGTGATAAAAGTTAGAGATGGGAAAAACAAGAAAAAAGAAAGAGATGTAATGCAAGAAATGTATAGTATAAAGAGGGTAGAGACTGAAATAACTAACTGCCTTTGCAGTCAGCATTGCATTTATACAGCTTTCTAAAGATTTTACATCATGTATACAACAGGTCTACCAAGAACACAAAAGAACAAAAATAAAGTAAAAGAGACGTGAGATCCAAAAGCATGACTGGCTCAATCTATGGTCAATATTGCACAATAAAAAGGCATAATATCAAATGCCTTCTATTTCATTACATATTTGTCATGGTTATACGGTAAGCATTCTATCTGTAAATTTGCTTCATGACTTCATGCATCAGCTGCCCTTTCCAATCACACAGCAGCACAACTGTACCCAAAAATCTGACCACTATATATTTAAAACTTACCATACATCACAACTCAACTCACTAAATGGCCCCCACAAAAAAAAATGGCGTGTCACACAACTCATTTTTGTACAAATCTTGAGATTCTACAATGTGCCATTTTAAAGATAGAAACTATCTGCTTACAACCAACACACAAAAGAGATAACATGTTTCACAGTGTGCACAAGTTGAAAAGACAGAACATGAAACAGTATAACTATGTACAATAAATATCTGAGTAGTTGACAAAACGAATCATATATATGCATACAGAAGTAAAACAAAAGACAAGACTAGCACAGTGAAGTCTTCGTCAGCACATAAACTTTGAAAAGAAAAAAAAGTACAGAATATAGTTTGAAAGTACAGTCAAACCTGTTTAAGATGGCCACTCATTGTCAAGGAGAAAAGTGGCCGTATAAGACAGGTGGCCGTCTTAGGATGGACTGATCAAGATGAAGAAAACAAACCATTCCCATCTCAGGTCCCAATCGAAAGTAGCCGCATTGTTGTTGTTGCTGTTGGTTTGTATTTTGTTTGTAATTCTTATTTTGTTGCTGATTTAGATCTAGCACAAGGGTAACAACGAAAAACGAAATGTGTCAGACGAGGAAGACCGAGTGCCATGTTAAAACAAACACTTGGCTCGCCACCACTCGGAGAACGAGCTACGCTTCTGTCGCAAGTTCATGTTGACGTCCTTATTACTTTGTTACAGACTGGGTAAACAGTGACCACCCATCTCACTTACGATTTGTGTATGAGTTCTGGGCGGGGCTTATGGGTTATGAGGGATCACACGCTTACCTCACCAGCAGCTGAAAATTGGTAGCTATTGGTCAACAGTGGGAGGGGCCTACGCAATATGATCGGTTGGAGGGACTACCTAAAAACGACAGATGATTGAATTATGACGGCTCGCCCACTCCGCCAGGGGCCAATGCACAATTTATGACAAAGCGTAATGGAGTCACTTAGGTGGCCGTCTAAGACAGGTGTTATTGCTTTGTGTGATAGGGGTTGTGTGTTAAAATATGGTGGCCGTCTAAGACAGGTGTTATTGCTTTGTGTGATAGGGGTTGTGTGTTAAAATATGGTGGCCGTCTAAGACAGGTGTTATTGCTTTGTGTGATAGGGGTTGTGTGTTAAAATATGGTGGCCGCGGCCGCGTTGGACAGGTGCCCGTTTTACACAGTTAAATTATATAGAAAAAAACGCAAGGGGGGAAATGGAAAGTGGCCGTTTGTACAGGTGACCGTCTTATAGAGATGACCGTCTTATAGAGGTGGCCGTCAGGGCAGGTTTGACTGTAATCTGAAACCGTGTTATCTTTAAATGACTTGAGAGAAAAATAATTTGTTATCATTTTTATACAAATAGAGACATTGTGTGACTAAGATAACAAGAAAGCCTATGATACTAATAGTCATGCTACCATGCAAGTTATTGTAAGGTCAAAACCTACACTAGACAAAGAAAATACTTAGAGTACACAGCATATAACTGATAACTGTATTTTCCTGATTAAATACATGATGTAGGACTACAGTAATTTGTTCCCTATTTATAGTTTATAGTGTCCCCAAAGCAAGCACTTATAATATCATATCAGTCAGTAGTAATTTGTAGTAACTTAAAAAATACATAAATATTCACACTTTATCTTCGTAGCTAATCCAATCACAACAGAACAAAACTTATTATATGATATAAATAACAATTCAAATTTTTTAATAAGCTTAAAGTCATCAGTTGCAAAAATAACTTTGAAACACACAGAAACCTAAACTACTAATCTTCCCCCCCCCCCCCCCCCATAGAAAAAGGTAGTCATCCACACAGCATTTACATTTTTACCAAAAAAAAAAGAGTAAAATATAAAATAAAGCATCAAATCCCATCATTTGACTACAAAAGGCACAGCATTCAGTGAAAATACAATGTTTTAGTGTGACAATCTCATTACAGAAGTCTTAAACACAAGACCAAACTCAAAAAGTATTCACAAATAATAAAAACGAAGTTGAAGTCAGTTACTTTGCATTATAATACAGTGGCGTCCAATCTAGTCCAAAAGAAACTTGAAAATACTAATCACCCAATCATCAGGTTAAAACCTTGTATTATCCACTTTAAAATTGCATACCAATTTAAAGCAAAATAAATTCTGCATAATATGACCCATTAATAATTCATCTATGTTAAGAGACTACCCCCCCCCCCCCCCCCCACGTACCCATGAAAATACACAGACACACACACACACACTCTGTCTCTCTCTTTCTCTCACTCGCACGCACACACACACACACAAACACTAATGCGCATCCCTTTTGTCCTCGTAATCACACATTGTTCTGCAGTATTAGTATTATTAAACTTCACAATTTTGACGCCTACGCTTTCTCCACCAGACTCGGATGGTGGAACGAGATTCACGACAGACATTCAAAATAGATCCTTTCTCAGACTCGGGAGTTAAGCTCAGATTTCGCATTGTAATTTTGGCTTAGATACTCGCTCTTCGCCGTCGGTCGGCACGGTTCCAGTCAGTGTGTTGAGAAATGGACAAAAGGGTTAATCATTTTAATTAGGAGTTCCACATATAAAACGAAGTTGAAGTCAGTTACTTGGCATTATACAGTGGCGTCCAGTTTAGTCCAAAAGAAACTTGAAAATACTAATCACCCAATCATCAAGTTAAAACCTTGTATTATCCACTCATGTAGCCAACCAATTTAAAGCAAAATAAATTCTGCATTATTAATAAGTCATCTGTGTTAAGAGTAAGAGACACCCAAGATATGGCCACTCAAAATTGACCTTAAAAAAATCAGGCTTGGCAAAATTTTGCGAAATCCCAAAAACGTAAAAAAATTTCATACGTTAATTGAGGAGCATCAATATTATGGACATGATACATTGCATAGCCAATGAATGGAGAATTTTGAATCTCTGCAATAAACATTTGTTATGATATTTTTTTTACTATAGTTTCAAACAAAATGGAAAACACAGCAATTACAAATACCACACAAATTTATTCAGCTTTAATTGGTATGCTGCATGAGTGGGTAGCCCAAGACGTTAACACGATGATTGGGTGATAGTGATTACATTTTCAAGTTTCTTTTGGATGCCACTGTACTTTGCCGAGATCTACATCTTTCAAGTGTCGTCAGACAATTTAACTTGCTGTGAATCCATTGCTGTGGACTCCCAGTGGATTTAATCTATCATGATTTCTTCCACAATACAGCTGAATTTTCGATCCACTACTCCACTTGTTAAATCACTAAATCAGTTTGATTCAACACAGAATAGTTTTACATTAAATTTTTGAAGAAAGGCAAGCAAATGCAAAAGTATCTGTGCAAACCAAAAATAATGTTTGTCATTTTCTTCAATCCCAGCTTCTGACAACATTCAAGATGTATGATGCTTTAAAAAATTCTGGTTTCATACATTTTTCAAAGAAAACCATCTTATCATACTAAAAAGAAAGGTGAGAATTGAAGTGAGGAAGAAGATTCATTATGTGCAAGTGCTACAAGATTCAAACTTAACACCTTTGACTTGGGGTAGAGCATCAGATGAAGAGTTAGAACTACACCTACTGGGCAATCTATTACCGATACTAAAAATAAAATCGAAGGCTGAACCTTCCACCATAACTAATAGGTAGGCGGTTGGAGGGCGCCACTGGTAGGTCCTACTTCTTTACTTTCCCCTCTTAGTTTCTGTCTGTCTGTCTTACTTTTTTCCAAGCACTAAATGACCATTATTGTGTTGATGTGCTTCTCTTTACTCAAACAAACCATTACCAGGATATTTTCTAAAATCTTTGACAGTATTCTCCATTTATATGACCATTTTTTTTTTTTTGTTCTTCAAAGAAATAACTGTAAGTGTAAGGGATTTAGTATGGATGCAGGGGTGTCTTTTATTTAATAAATTATTTACTTTTATAGTGTTGAATAATATATGTCTAAAAATGCAGAAAGCTACACATTCTAGCCAAATTGTCTGATACATTTTCCGAAAAGAAAAGAAACTACCTTCCTTTATCCTTTTATTCACAAGTAACAAAATCAGCAGTTTTCTTTCTGTAGCTCTTGAAAAAGCATGACTATCATCCCTCAAAGAGTAAACAACCTCAGAAAGTAGAAAGTCAAAATCAAGGTAAGCAGAAAAAACAAAGATTGTGTAAAAAAAATCTATAGATATGCAACCCATGGAGCTTTCAGAAAATGTAAAGAGCTATACGACATTTTGGATCTGTTTCAAAATATTTTTTCAGGGATTTTTACAACCCATGACATCATGAAAATAATCAAAATATAACATCTTGTCAAAAATCAAGTAGTTTAAAGTATCATTATCAGACTATGTAGACTGATATCTCTAGACATTGTACGATACAGGAGCATTAAACAGAAATAATTTGTTTTTTTCTTAGCCAATCATGGACAGCAGCATTGCAATGTCATTACAGTACACAAAGCAATTTCATTTTGTATAGAGAGAGAGATCTGTGTATAATCAGCTCTTCCGAAAAGCACAATCATTTTTCTTTTTCATACCATAAAACACATTTTTATAAACAGTAACATTCCCTATAACAACAACAGAAACAATAGTCAATGTTAACAGACTGCCAGAACAAGATAAGGCACTATATAAGGTAAAGAGAGACTGAACTTTTTCTGTGTATAACTTAAATGTAAATCTACAGGTATACAAAGAGGCAAGTTAGTCATGCTGTACCACAACATTTGTAACTATTCTATGAAAGTATTGAAAGATGCAAAAAATTCCAACTCAAAGTACTGTAAAGTTTTGGCTATGTTAATCGCAACTTTTTTCCACAGCTTCAAACCCTGTGGTTTAAAACAATGATGTGGCTTATTTGCCGATTTTCTAGTTTCCAGGTTGCAGGAGCCTCACTCCCTCATCTATTCTCAGCATACACCTAAAACATTAAAAAGTTGACATATTTTCCTCACCACCACACTTTCGCAAAGGCCTACCCCTGAGAAACATGGTCTAACTCTAACAGATGGGCAAATACTTTTCGAAACTCTCGAATCTGCAGTGGCTTGTAAACCAGTGCAGCTTACTAGTGAAAAAAGTTCAGATTTTAAAAAAATTAAGTAGGTGCTATTTGCCTCAGTCACCCAATCTTTACGGTACATAAGGGCAATCCCTAAGATTCTGAACACAATTTCAAATCATTTTATTTTTTATAGAACAGCTTTACTTTCACTTTTATCATCATAAGCAACAGTCTATCCAAAGGACCTAGACATTTAATTTTAAGTGAAGATAATAAAAATCTAATTTTCAAGTCCATTTCAAGCACTGCTTAAACTTTAAAAAACCCTTAACAACAGAAAAAAAAGTATCCATGACGATCATAAACCACGCCACTGACTTTCTACTAACAACTAAATATTTCACTGGGTAGTAGATAAGATAAGGGTATTCTTTGCAAAACAGCTCCTAAAACAATTTTAAGTACCAGTAACCAACTCATTTTGCACTCACTGATCAAAATGGCCAATCCCTGTTACACCACCAGGGTCCACTTAGAAGCACACAGTGGCAACAGTGGTCACAAAAGACATCCAAAATGCAGGAAAACAGATTATAATTTTAAAAGGGCCAGATCAAGCTGGGAAATTATGCTCATAAAAACTGAAAGTTTAAAACAATTTTTTTTTTTAATAAGACAAAAAGATCACTCTCTTCCCAGTCCTAGGAGTACAAAATGAAAACTAAGGCACACATGGACAAGTGTTCAATTCATTCATAAGAGTCGACAAGAGTTCCATTACCGATCATAAGTCGGAATCAAATCAAAGTTTCGACAAATGGAATCAGGTGCTTGTCTGTCAAATTTTGGGCGTAATGGAGTTATTGGTATAATCTTAAAGCTTGTTCATTTACCTTGCTTATTTTGATGGAGTAAATACCCCCATCTATCTCTGGACAGAAGTCAAGATGCAATTGAAGGAGGTCGGCCAAAATTTGGTGACTTCCAAAGTTTCAGTGTTCCTGGAAACTGCAAATTTATATTTTTTGTGTCTTTGATCAACTTTTTCAGTAAAATTCATACACAGAAATGTGTTTTTAAGTGAAATTAACAGGTACAGACACCCTCCCCCCCACCCCAATATAAAGAATTGAATTGATAAAAATTGCCAAGAGAGTGGAAAAACCTCTCAGCTCTGGAGGATCACTTTGCCATTATTCATATTATTAAAACCAACTAACTTATTCAAATCAGCCCTGAAACATATTGACTCGAGTGCTAGATTATTTTAATAAAAGTGCTCTTCCTTGTTAATTTTACAAGGGAAGCCACTGAGATAAAATGCCTTGTTTCTTTATTAGAGATTTCGCTTCAAATTCAAACTGGTCATCATCCTTTGCAGGCAGCTGGAGATGAAATGTAAGAATGGGGCATTCCCCTGCACAATACGAAATGTGATTAAGTTAAAGCTTTTCCCAATTTTCTAACAATAGCATCATTGACATCACTTAACTTAATTAAAAGTCAAGAGATCTCTGCAATATATTTGTAACAACAAAGATTCAACAACTTACATCATTTACAAATTATCAACATTGTACCAAGAAATCAATTATAAAAAACATCTTAGAAAGACGTTTTCTAAGTCATCCATCACAATTTTTGCCAAAGTAAAAACGAAAAAATTGAAAGAAGCAATCAATGCAGCAGAAAGAGCCAGAAATCAGTAATTACAAAACTTGTCAAGTGCTTTCATCAATGCAGTCACTAGATCCATTCTGTAGCTGTAACAACATGAGCTACCACGGGTTGTTTTAAAAAAATAATTGAGTTATCAAGACACAAATATCAACAAGATAACAGATTTAAAAACATGTCACTATTTTTGTTCGCTTTCAAAACCACAGAGAAACGATTTAGCCACAACATATCATTTTGATCAAATTAAACAATGTCTGTGCGTAATCAAACCTTGCTAATCTTTTAAAGGCAGTCTAAGCATATTGCAGTAGAGTCCACTTAAAAGAACAGGGTTAATCCAAAAACAGTCGTAAACCGCAAAAAATTGAATCTCAGATTTGACATATTTGTTCTCTTTGGAAAAAAAACTATTGATCAGCTGAATTGCTCCTGTTTCTAAACCGAGAAAGTTTTTTAAGGTTATAATTATGTCATCTGAATCTTCACTAGCAAGGTCCTCAATACATAACAGGAATGAAGACATACATATTATATATAGGTTTATTGACATAAACATACAGGTTATTGACATTAGGGAAACAATAACACACGCACGCACACACACACACTACAAACCCCACAATTCAATTTCGAACTTTCCTCATTTTTGGCTACACCTCGGAAGAGCGAACTTGCGTAATACTTAACATTGGTAGAGCGAGCATTTCTGACACTGGAATAGCGAGTCGTTTCTTACTATTTTCTTTGTTACGGGTAAAAGTAGTTGGTATCACTCAATATCGACCAGTATTCTCGTTGATTTTCGTTGAAGTATCAACTTCGGCCCAACGCTTACACACAACTTTTACATGTCTAGAATTTTGTAAAAAGCATGCATAGGAATATCTGTTGTGAAGTAAAGAGACAAATTTCCCTTGTTTTGCTGTTGTCACCAAGACATGTCAAAACAAGACTCTTATAGCCAAACTGTTCTACAATGATGCACAGTAGGATGTAAATCATAAAATCTAACAATCGATCACCAGTGAATAATTTTTTTTTCATGAACCAAGCGAACATTGTTTTAGAAAGCCCGTTGGACACAGACGGGAAATATGAAGAGTTGGAAACGATTACCCGAAAAGAAAGTAATCATGACTCTAGGAGCTCCTCGCTTTTCCAGCTCCTCGCTTTTCCAAAGTCAGAAAATCCATTGTTTGGTGAACAATAGATGTAAAATGGCTCGCTATTCCTGGGTCCTCTGTCATTTACTCTTACAAAACACAATGATTTTGCAAATATCACAAAATGACAAAGAGTACACTGAATTCACCCTTTATTTGTAACTTTAAAAGTATTATAGCGGACTTCCACATTTAGAAAGTTATTCCAGCAGCTTGTTCTCTTCCACAAACAAAAAAGAGATTGAAATCTGTTCCTTAAAAGTTTAAGCAGAAAGTCTTGGTGTGCCACAAGTACAAACTTTGATCCCTGTTACTATAAATAGGTTTTATACATTTTATGAATAAGTGATTAATTAAGAAATGTAGGCTACGGGTAGTAATCTTGATTGTCAAAATGCAATTTCATTCACACAAAAATTCCTCATTCATACAAAAATTAGTACAGATTTCAAGGCAATCTTTTCTCTTTATCATCAGCATTCATAGCATACAGCCATTAGAAATTCTACTTCTACAGAGAAGCAGTTTCTCAATAATCTCAAACTTAAATTTTACTAAAAATGTGCGGTAGTTTGGCAGTCTAGGAAAACCAAGGACAAGTCCTGCTATTATCAAATTCTGGTCACAGATAACGAAATGAATGACCAGTATTACAAAACAGATCATTTTTTCATAGTGTTTCTTCAAAATCTAAAAGGTTTTCTGCTAAAATAATCAAAAATGTATCAATTTGAATAATTTTCTGCCAGTTACTAAATGTGCAAGATGTTTTCTCTCATAAACCCATAAGTTGTCCAGAGGTAATAGGATGCTAGAATTTCTTTAAAATACTTTAAAAAGAGTGTGCAATCAGTAACTGTTGGAAGGGACACGGATTGAACAGGGCAAAAGGAAAATGAAAAGAAAGTAATCAGGACAACTAACGAAAGTATTTCTTTTTCCATGAATAAAATAAAGGGGCTACAAATTTTCATATGTATGTATGTGTATGTCTTTTTCCCCAATTTTGTCTTTTGTAGTTGGAGAGGGTTGCTGTCTTTAAAAAAAGCATATATACTGCTTCCCCAAAAAACTGTAAAAAGATGTTCTAAGATCTAACCATTTTAAAATCATGATCTACAAAAGCAAGAGATTTTGAAAACAATTTTTCACCAAAGTCCATGATTTTCCTTCACCACCACACAGCTTTGACTTGATAAAGCCATTTTTTAAAACATTCCTAATTTTCTAAATTACCACTTTTACAAAAAAAACAAAAAAGAGCATACAATACAACGAAAGTAACTCAAATAAATTAAGACCAAAATCTTGGGACATCTAGAAGTAATTAGCTGGAAAACAAACAAGTACAGACTCTGTAAGGCCTTAATAATTTTTTAAAGACATAAAATGAACTTTTTCTCATTCAGCAGACAATATATGTGCTGTCACAGGCAGGACACCACAAGTGCCGCTGTCATCATCCAGTACCAGATCAGCAATAGACATCGTCGATCATGGTGATTCTCCATTTATCCATTTGTAGTCTACATATATATAAATAGAGCATAATTTCTGAGGAACATGAAGAATGAAGACAAGGACTGCAGCTCAAACACATCAAATAATGTCAACAGCCATTTATCTTCAAATCACATGAAAAGTACGCTGGCATAATGTGCTTTAAAAGGGATAGTGGTTGGCACTCTTCATAAAACAAACCCATTGGAGCTGTCACACACACATTAATTAACAAGAACTGACATGTTTAAATTACAACTTACAGCAACACAGAAAACAATGGACGCCCATTTCTAGGATGATGCTGCGCTTGATTTGGTTGGTGAACCTGCACAGGCTGTTGCTGCTGCCGCTGCTGTTGTTGCTGCTGTTGCTGCTGCTGTTGTTGCTGTAATTCAATGTTTTGCTGCAACTGATGTTGCTGTTGCCTGCGTTGGTGTAACTGCACTCCGAGACGTGGCTGTTGTGGCTGCAGTGGATACTGTTGTACAAGCTGGTTGGACCTTGCTGGCTGTAGCTGTTGCAGTTGATTCCCATTATTACCCGGTGAATTGACCAAATATGAATTCAGGGACAAAGGATGTGGCTGACCTGAGGGAGCAGACCGATTTTCACTTCGCTCACACACCGACACTGTTGCCCTTGAATTCTGCACATGACCAGGAGTCTGTGAAGTTGAAGGCAGGCTTAAGGGCCTGTTTCCTCCGCTCGAAGGTCTATGATGGGCTAAAGAAGAGTTTTGTAACTCCTCACGTCTACTTTGCAGAAGGGATTGGTTGCCCCCCATTCTACGAGATAACCAGCGTGAAGACTGAACAGAACTAGCAGAGTTGCTGCCGTTGGACGATTTGAAAACGTTTTTGACAGCTGATGCAGGAGCAGCTGTAGAAGAGCCACGGTTTTTGGCAGCTGTGGTTTCAGTACTCATGGAAGAAGATGATGACATAATGGCCTCTGCAATGGCACCAAAAGGTGAAGTGCTTGACACTGCAGATGTCTGGGGTGATTGGGGTGATAACGATGATTGTGGTAACGATGAGCCAGTGGTCTCTGCCTGTGTGGCAGAATTAGAATTTTGAGTCTCTTTCCCTGGTGTTGGTGAGTCACCAACAGAAATATTAGCACGTGCAAGTTTTGAATCTGTGAAGGGAATTGTTTTTGGAGGAAGTTTTATCCCAAGATCATTAGAGGAACTTTCAGAGTGATTGTAAGAATGAGGGAGTGGAATATTTTTCCATGAAAGGTTTGCATTCTCAGCTAAATTAGTTGAATCTCTCTGTCGGTGATATTTAGGTATGGCACCCTGTTCCTTAAACCGCTTAGTTTGCTCTTGCAATTGTTCATCTGTGACAGAATGACCAGGGCGAGCAACAGATTCCTTTATCTCGATGGCACGTAGCGGTGAGACGTCTCTGTCAGTACTGGCAAATGTGGGACTTTGAGCAGCAGGGGAGTGAATACTATGAGGGGAAAGTACTGTGGTAGCAACTGCACCAACTGGACGAAATGCTGAGTGAGTAGATCCAAAGCTATTCTTCGGAGACGAAGCTGTATTGAGCGGACTGGTGGTTGCTGATGAAGGAGCAATAACGTGAACAGGAACTTTCCTGGCAGAGGCTGAAGCCCTCCTATCACACTCCTTCTCTTGAACAAGATTCCCTCTCAGTGAAACATCTTTTTCCTTTTTTGATGAATCACTGAGCAAAGGATGACCATCTCTAGGTTCATTTAGAGAATGCTTTACATTTTCATAACAAGGTCCATTTTCATAAAAATTCTCTTGAGAAACGTGGGGTTCCAGACTTTCAACTTCCTGCCCAGGCTCAGGACTGGCCCCAGTTATGGCACGTATTTCTGGGGAAACTGAAAGTAAACGTTCATATTCACCCAACTGATTGGGAGTTGAAGTGTTAACATATCGAAGAAGTGGTTTGTCTGATCGCCTTGAGTCTTGCCTCATTATCATGGCACCCACATTACGTGAAGTTGCTCCTGCCTGAGGAGATCCATTATTCTCAATAAGAGGATGAACATCTGTCAGCTGATCTGTTGTGGTAGCAGTCCCCACTTGGGTGAGGGATGTTGTAAGTTCACTTGTCTGAGTTCGGCTTTCCTCTTCCCTTGCATAGTTCCTTGACTGATGTCTCAAATTCACCATTGGAACAACTTCAGCTCCTTCACTACAAAATGCAGAAGCTTCATAACTATGAGCATCTGTGCTTGAAGAATTTTCAGTGTCTGATTCATCACCACTCTCACCAGGACTAGAACTGGCAATGGTATCACTAGCATCAAGTTCTGCTTCTACAGCTTCATAAGGTGGCAACTCTTCTTCATCAAATTCAGTTGGTAACCGCACCTTCGGGGATCCAGTTGCACCATTTCTTGACAGTCTTACAAGCATTCGGGAAGAACAAGGGCCATCTCTGTTAGAATTTTGTCTCACCGGTATAATATTCAACCTTTCCTCTCCTCCTCCTAAACATCTAAAATTTCTTCTCTCACTGTGTGGCCTTGAAGATGATAGAGCATTACAGTTACCTGAATGATTAGGAAAATCATGCTGGTTACTGCGATGTCTTCGAGGGTGTGACTGATCTGATACAGTCCTTCGGTGAGATCTTCTATATTCCATCGGCACTCTGGTCACTTCTAAATTGTCTGAATGTCGGCGTGATGAACTCTCATTGACATGTTGAGGGATGCGACCATGAGATGACCTCATGTTACTGGTAGCAGGCGCTCCACCCCGTAAAGATGTTCGGACAGTTCCATCTATCAGGCTTCTATGTGGCCTTCTTCTGTGCTTTGGTTTTTCATGGTGCTCAAAGAAAAGGTATTTTGAGCTAACTATGACTGCAAGTACGTTGCCAGACAAACAAAATACAGAAATAACCAGCAATGACGCATGAATCAAGTTGGATGTTCTTTTGTTATATTCTCTTGTATTTATGCGCCCATAAAACCCACTAGTCAATGTCAATCCACCCGCTGACAAAATCAGCATTGTCAGTGAAGCAAACATTCCAACGACAGAACAAATCAAGAAAGTTTTTACACTGGCCAATGATTTTAGTCGGGATACAAATACTGCTGTAAGTCCAGATGCTAAAATCAAAGCACCTCCCCACATTCCTGTACCGACATAGTGACCCCATGACTCAGTTACAAATGCAATGATAGAAATTACCATGCTGGCAAGACCAAGGAAAAAAAGTATAATCCCAAGTACAAAGACCCGAGTAAACGGGAAATTTGTGTTCATTTTCCAGTACAGAGACATTCTCATCCTTTCTTTTCCACGGAATTCCAATTATTTTAAAAATCTGACAATGAATGTAAACAAATGACTCAAATGTTGTTTTCAAGCAAGTTGACTCCTAGAATCTAGATTCTATCAGAGTGAGAGTGAATAGAGGTGATCTTCTGCTATTCAATGCTATTGTAAGAGCAAGAAGAGGAAGACCTTGAACAACACACTTCACATTCATGTTGTTCAGTAAAGTACTGATGCAACATTTTGGACTATCGTTAGTCTTTCTACATCATTTCACACCTGGCTTGTGAAAACGTCAGGTTGGTAAATAACTGGCGTCTAGGCGACTGTTAAAAAGTCTACAGCAACAGCTGTCATTCATTGTTCCATCACCGACACTGCGGCGAAAACAGAAACTGCTCGAGTCGCCAACAACAAAATTTCGTTCACCATTGTGGCAAACACATCTAAAATAAATTATTTTGAAAAGAACACAACATCACAATATCAGTCTGGCTTCAGAGGCACTGCCATGATTCACTTCAGACCAATTCGTAAACTCATGCGAAGTTCGTGAGTAAAAAAAACGCACTCCTCCACTCATCGATTGAGTCACTGGTTGAACTCATCGTCGGGACAAGCACCAAAACAGTTCGTTGTCGTGCAAAGCAGGCAAACAAAATGTTGCTCAATTAATTAATAAAACAAACATTTCGGGGCGAAAAAATGTATCGTAATCCAACCTGGTGCGATACAACACAGTCTATCGAACAAACTGGTAAAGAAAAGTGTTGGAAGTTTCATCAACATTTCTTTACTTCGCCATTTTTCTGAGCGATTAGCTAACCCTACGAGTTCCACGGCATCTGATTGGGTGGAAGAACTTTTTGTGGGGAATTCCGTTCACAGAAATTGGGTGCCATGTTTGAGTGAGTAATACACCAGGAGAGACATAATATTGTATCTTGTCCTGCAATGGCCATGCCTTGATTTGGAATTGCCTTTGAGACTCAAATAAAGACTGTATAAACAGGCGGTTGTAAACGAGAGACAGTTTTTATTTCCACATATACATGAAATGTCATTTCCATGCAATCTCAACATGCTATCTTCTCGCTGATTTTTGTTAGGCCACACCAAACAGTTATGCTTACTGCTTACATAAATATTATCATATCAAAACTCACATAGTATTATCAAGAAATTGATCCTAAAGTTGCAAGCCCCGGCGGGTTAAGTAAAATCTCTTTTGTTTGTTTTTAAATTATTGGGTTTTCATGACCATGTACCATTTACATTTCAGTGGCCCTCACGAGTGTGTGTGTGTGTGTGTGTGTGTGTGTGTGTGAGAGAGAGAGAGAGAGAGAGAGAGAGAGAGAGAGAGAGGGGGGGGGAGAGAGAGAGAGAGAGAGAGAGAGAGAGAGAGAGAGAGAGAGAGTAAGAAAGAGAATAAGAGAAGAGGGGGGAATAAGAGAATTTTTAAAAATGAATGGATGAAAGACTGCGTGTATTATAATTTTAAGTTAAAGGAGAGAGAATGAGAGAGAGAGAGAGAGAGAGAGAGAGAGAGAGAGAGAGAGAGAGAGAGAGAGAGAGAGAGAGAAAGAAAGAGAGACAGAGAGAGAGGGGGGGGGGGGTCCTCAACATCAGCCTGATATTGAAATGACTGTGAAAGTATTCAACACACTTCATGTACATTTATTATACAGGAGCGCACACAATACACGCACTGTTTAGGGGTGTTTTCCCAGACCTCGTAACTGCTTTGAGCTATGCCATCCGATCCTTGCCTTGCCTTGCCTGAACCGCCCACTCGGTTCGCAAGCGATCTTCACACTGCAAGGCAACGCGAATTCATTGCTGACGCCTCGTGACCCCTGTGGGAACTCGGGGCACTCTGACTTGAGCCAAATGATCTGTTTTCTCTCGCCACGCCCTCGTGCGAGATACTTCATGTACGTTTCTCGCTGTCTTCACAGAGTACTGTACATTGTTTCAGAGAGAATTTTACAGTGTTTGCGACGCAATTAGGTCACACAAATGGTGAGGATTAAAAGAGGTATTAGAAGGTAACAACCAACATAAAAAGGAGATATTATATAAGGTCAATAATAGAAGTCCAACTGGTCTACGTTTCTGCAGTCCTTACATACTGCATACACCGTTCATCGTGTGAAATTCACAGCCATGAGGCAGGCGTGACTGTTGGCATTAACGACGGCCCGGGATAGAACGGCTCTAACATCCGAAGCCGAGCGTAACACTCTGGAATTAATTTTTACTCCCTGACTCGCTCGTGGAATTCTTTCTTGTTGTGTGTCAATGAATTATGACCCCCACCCCCTCCTCGCCTCGAAACAATTTAGATCTACGTTCTTTTCCGGTCAAACAGGGCTGAGTGAAATACAGCATCCTCGCGGGAAGTCGATGGCAGTCTTATTATAGTAGTCGAACTGATCATTTCTTAATTAAGCACGAGATGGCGAGGGCCACAGAAGATGTTATCTTGCCGTTACAACCACACGAGCAACAGTTAAATTTGAGCAGTTACATCGTCACGCTCATTTTTTTTTTAATTTAATGTTTTAAAAAATTTTGTGTTTTTGTTTTTGTCTTTGTTTTTGTTTTGTTTTTTGGTATTGTTTTGTTTTGTTTTGTTTGGGGTTTGTTTTGTTGTTTTTTTTGGGGGGGGGAGAAAAAGAACAAAAACTGTTTCACTTACTACATGACACACATAGGCCTAGTTTTTCAAAAAAAATCTTTTTTTTGGGTTTGATTAACATTCAAAGTTCAGGTTAAAAAAAACTTTTAACAGAAATGTCTGGAACCAATTGAATTATCTAGATGTGGCCATAACTCAGTTTTCCCCCAAAATGACAGGCAGTTATCGAATGAACGTGACAACATATTGAAGTACTTTATTTCTAATGTAACTCTTTCCTGGAAAAATGCATTTTGTTTATTATCATAGGGTTAATCACATTTCGAAGGCATATTCAACAGGGCGTGATCGTTAAAACTTAGGGTTTTTCGAAAACTAATTGGGGAAAAGGGGGGAGAGAAAGAGTAGCGAGACAGGTCCTCACACACACACAGAGCGAGAGAGAGAGAACGAGAGAGAGAGAGAGAGAGAGAGAGAGAGAGAGAGAGAGAGAGAGAGAGAGAGAGAGAACGTAACGTATACTTTTTTTTATCTTATGGTTCTGTCCGTGGTGTCATTTTTATTTAGAATGTTTTGTACTAGTTAAACGTATAAGTAGGCCTGTGAGATACTCGATCTGCGGTGGATTATGTCAATAGACAGTGGCGGTGGGTAGTGACGGCCTCACAGGCTTGAGCCCCTACCCCCTCCTCACCCACCATCCCCAACTTTATCCCAAAGTAAATGAAAGTTTCTCCATATAATGAAATAAGTAGTTGAAACCGATATGACTGCACCATGACGTTCTTTACTAACACTGCACGTAATGAACACAGAGTGATCAACTTAGCGGCCTGCTCGCTTATCCAACCACTGTTGCCACCGCTTATAACTATAGTAACCCAGCAGCCAATCAAATGTCTTTTGGGCTCAGCGAAGATGAGCCCTTTTCCCATAGCCCGTCCTTAATGAAACTCTCTTCTTGTAAAAAGGTAGAAGACTGGGGGAAAATAACTCTGTACCGGGGGCTCACGCTCTCCAAGCCCTGACAATGGGGTGAAAGTTTACGACACACTTCCCCCACTGACACAGATACCTATGCGCTCTTTGGTTCTTTGTTGGGTGCGTTCAACTTTCTTCACTACACGGCCTAATCCAGCTCATCATAGAAGTATTATGTTTGAAGTACTGTGTGTGCATGTTTGTGTTTGTGCGCTGAGATTTAACAGTTATAAATCAGGTAGAACTACTTTGAAGACAACTTTTTCATAACACGAAAATTGATTAGAGGAAATTTGGAGGTGAATCGCCTTCGTCCCCACCATCAACAAGAATTTAACTACGAACAAACAGATGGAAAACAAAGGCAACTCTTCTCGTTTGAAAGGTACTCAAACTGACGTGGCTCGCCGTGAGTATAGCAAAAGCATCACTGTTTACTTCTTATTGCTTGCTATTTGGTGGTAAAGAACTGGAAGCAACCTAAGCCCCCACCCAAATTTTGGTCCACCCACCGCCACTGTCAATAGAAAGAAGCGATCTAGTTTGTTTTCAAAATGTTTCCTTCTTGTTGTTTATTAAGGTTTTCATGTGGATAAATTACTCAAAGTAAATCAGCTGGTATCTTGAATAAAAACAAAGATATAAATTGACGATGTTTACAGAAACGCAACGGTATTCCAGAATTCTGAAGTTTTATTAATCAGGGGACATAACCGGTAAATATATACTCTTTTTGATTAAATCATGTGTGTTAATGTTAATTGCTTATTAGGCCTACATTCATCGAGTTTTGTCTGTCTGTCTATCTGTCTTTTTTTCTATCTGTCTGTCTGACGGACCCCTCTTCTCTGTTTATCTCTGTTTCTCTCTCTGTCTGTTTGTCTGTCTGTCTGTCTGTCTCCGTCGCTCTCTCTCTCTCTCCCTCTCTCTTTCTCTCCCTCAGCCTCTCTCTCTCTCTCAGCCTCTCACCCCCCTCTCTCTTTCTGTCCACCCCTCTCTCTCTCTCTCTCTCTCTCTCTCTCTCTCTCTCTCTCTCTCTCTCTCTCTCTCTCTCTCTCTCTCTGTGTCCTTCTGTCCGCCCCTCCCTCTCTTTTTCTTCTCTGATAATTGCATGCGTCAGCCCTACCACAAAGTTTGACTTATCTATTGCCACCAGTGCTTGTATCTCATAGCACAGTTTGACCTATTAATTTAAGAAATGTCTGAACATCTCCTTTGCTTCCACCCTTAGCCCCATCCATCGGTGTAATAAGCACAGTCAACCAATGCGATATTCCTCTTGTGCCCGTAACATTAGTAACAATGATTCTTGGAACTCTTTTCTCGGCTGGCCGTAAGATCAGGGTGGCAGGCATTGGTCAAACTAAATTCTCACCTATGGCTTCTGACTATCCATGTGTAATGATATGGGACCACCACATTTGCTTGTTCATTATATTATCAGTTGTTTCCCTTTCATTGTAACCATGGCGTTCTTTACGTTAGTAAAGTACGCTGTGATTGTAACCCATCCATGAGCAGTTCTCTCTCACATTGTCTCGAGATTCAGGGCTTCTGGGAACAAGGGGTCTTGGGTATATAAAGCTGTGATGTCTCTCTCTCTATTTTTCTTTTTCTTTTTTTTTTTTTCTTTTCTTTTTTTTTTTTGGGTGGGGGGGGTTCATTTGACTGGTGAAGTGAACCTTGCTACACCATGAAAGTTTCCATGCTGGAACTGTAACGTTACTCGAGCACTTTCACCACAGGCACTGGTGATATTTTATAAAATCATGCCACCTTGACCATCTGCACCGCTCAGGGCTCACATGTATGGATGGGGTAATTAAATATGTCTAGATTGCATAGGACAGTATCTACCCTCAAAATTGCACCCTCACTGCCCGTCCGCGCTTGGCGGCGTGGTGTGAAGGTTTTAAGAGCCAATGGTTTCCGTTTTATTGAGGTAATTATAGAGGTATTTATCAGGTGGGGGTGGGGGGTGGGGGGGATTCTGTTACGACAGGTTTCCGTCTAACACAGGTTTCCGTTAATTACGGCAGGTTCGACTCGACTGTATGCGTTTTCTGTTTTCCGTTTACTTTCTTTCCCTTTATCTTTCCACACAGAGCAGTTTCTCCAAAGTCCACCTGCCTGCTCTCTACTGTTTATGTGTCAAAAGAATCTCAATTCTCTCTAAAGACGAAAGGGTTCTGATTTTGTCTAATATATATATATATATATAGTGTGTGTGTGTGTGTGTGTGTGTGTGTGTGTGTGTGTGTGTGT
>NW_004798103.1:119786-122385 GCF_000002075.1 Aplysia californica | reverse complement strand
AGAGAGCAACAAAACAAATCTCTTCTACACAAGTCTGACTCAGCGTAGACGTGCTAAATTTCGTTACATTACTGGAATAGTTCAGAACTTGTGAAAAAGCACCAAGGGGAGGAAATATTTTCTCTCTTAATATATAATGAAGAACTGAAGAACAACCACAAAAGAGATCTATAGTTATACGCCAGGATTCTTATATATGAGCGTAATAACAAAGCGCCGGTGGGCATAACTTTCTCTGCACAGATTTAATACTATAAAATGAACCAGTTATGGTAAATTTGTTTTCCCGATTGGAAAGGTGAGATTAAAGAGTGTGAGAAAAAAGATTTTAAGAAAGAAAACTCAGTGAGTGTCTGTGTGAGTGTGTGTGTGAGTGTGTGTGTGTGTGTGAGTGTGTGTGTGTCTGTGTGTGTGTGCGTGCGCGAGCGTGTGCGTGTGCGTGTGTGTGTGTGTGTGTGTGTGTCCGCGTGTGCGAGTGTGTGTGTGCTTGTGTGTGCGTCCTGTGAGTGTGTCTGTGTCTGTAAGTGTGTGTCTGTAGGTGTGCGTCTGAGTGTGTGTGTGAGTGTGTGTGTGTGTGTGTGTGTGTGTGTGTGTGTGTGTGTGTGTGTGTGTGTGTGTGTGTGTGTGTGTATTTGTGTGCCAGTGTGTGAAAGAGTGAGTGAGAGAGAGAAAGAAAGAGAGAGAGGGAGAGAGAGAGAGAGAGAGAGAGAGAGAGAGAGAGAGAGCTGTCGTCAGTTTTGTTATATAAGACACAGACGAGAGCTTGGTATGATAGCAAAGAGAAACAACTTCTTGCATCCAACAGAGGAATTCGAGCTGAATACATTTTTGACCGGATAATCTTACACTTTTCTCAGCCAGGACATGAAATAAAACAAGTTACACATTCTGTCACACACATGCAAACAAGCATAAACAGATGTTAGAGACTGGGGTAGACAGACAGTTTAGATAGTTTCAAAAACGTCATTAGGTCAGTCTATCTTGAAGAAAAGGTTGGGTTTTTTAAAGGAGCAATTATGGTCGCACCTGGCGCACAAAAAGAAAACAAAACAGATGGAAAGTTCTGCTCACCGGTTCACAGGTATATGACTCACAACCGTTGGCGTCAACCCTGTAAAATAAAGGACAGTTGTCAGAATATAACATAATGATGAAGTTGTGTTTTACCATAGGTGCTTGCATTTTTTAATATTTTTTTTTATTTTGGAGGGGGGGGGAGCTTCTTTGCACGGCTAAAGTCTATTCAAACGTTAATGTGTTCTGAAAAGCTGGATGCATTGTTATATCTTTGTTCCCCTTCTGTTTTCAGTAACTTGTACGATCGGTCGTCACACGTTACTCTAAGTATTGGTTATAATCTAACAGTTTTTGTCCATATGTAGTTGCAGCCACCGGCTTCATTGCCCGATTACCCGACTACACGCGATCAAAACGTTAATGAGTTCTGAAAAGCTGATAGCTATATTATATATATATATATATATATATATATATATATATATATATATATATATATATATATATAATGTATGTAAATATATGTATATAAATTTATGCATAAAAATATCATTCTAAAAATAATACGCACATACACACACATACACTCACGCGCACACACACACACACACACACACACACACACACACACAAACACGCACCTTTACACACACACAGACACACAAACAAACACACACATATATATTATATATATATATATATATATATATATATATATATATATATATATATATATATATATATATATATATATATATATATACAGTCAAACCTGCCCTGACGGCCACCTCTATAAGACGGCCACCTGTACAAACGGACAGTTTCCATTCCCCCCCTTGCGTTTTTTCTATATAATTTAACTGTGTAAAACGGGCACCTGTCCAACGCGGCCGCGGCCACCATATTTCAACACACAACCCCTATCACACAAAGCAATAACACCTGTCTTAGACGGCCACCTAAGTGACTCCATTACGCTTTGTCATAAATCAAGCATTGGCCCCTAGCGTTGTGGGCGAGCCATCATAATCTAAAAACCTGTCGTTGTTAAGTAGTCCCTCCAACTGATCATGTTGCGTAGGCCCCTCCCACTGTTGACCAATAGGTAACAAAATTAATTTTCAGCTGCTGAGGAGGGAAGCGTGTGATCCCTCATAACCCATAAGCCCCGCCCAGAACCCATACACAAATCGTAGTGAGATGAGTGGTCACTGTTTACCCAGTCTGTAACAAAGTAACAATGGACGTCAGCATGAACTTGTGACAGAAGCGTCGCTTGTTCTCCGAGTGGTAGCGACACGTGTGTTTGTTTTACCATAGCACTCGATCCTCCTTGTCTGACACATTTCGTTTTATTGTCACCCGTGCACAAAAGCAGCAACAAAAGAAAAAAAAAACCCCAGCGAAAACAACAACACAAATAAATAACAACAACAACAATGCAACTAGATCTACCTTCGGTTGGGACCTCAGAAAGAAAGGGTTTGTTTTCTCAGATAGAAATGGTTTGTTTTCTTCATCTTGATCAGTCCTGTCTCAGACGGCCACCTGTCTTATACGGCCACTTTTCTCCTTGAGA
>NW_004798103.1:89030-119686 GCF_000002075.1 Aplysia californica | reverse complement strand
GTGTGTGTGTGTGTGTGTGTGTGTGAGTTGTGTGTGCATTATATACTGTAAAAATATACCGGCGTCTGTGGTATAGTGCTTTGCTCTCGCTTGCAGGAGTTTGATCCCTGAGTGGGGAGAATATTTTAATGAAGTGTCTCAGTCTTTCTGCTGTGATGTTGTATCCCTCACAGCCCAGGTTGGCCCTGACAGTTTGGTTCAGAAGCCCCCTTCCTAATGATCTAAATTGTGTCAATGACAATGGGGGCATAAAAACCCCCAAAACCCACCCACATTTGTAAAAGATGTGAGTGGTGGTGCCTTTCTAAACAAAACAATCAATTTTACAGGTAGAGTTTGACATCTGACATAGTACTGCATGCTAGCCTAGCACATTCTTTGTTTCCACAGAAACATGACTGGGCCAGAATAAATACTGTCTGAACCTAGGGGTAGAAACAGATTGGGTTATGTTCTAGATGTGAACAGGTTATTTGTTAACGGGTGCTCAGGTGTGATATTCTGCTCCTCTCTTTTTAATTCCTACAAAAAATCTATAATCTTTATAAATATCTCCTCCTTCTTTTGTTTGTCCGGCACCTACAATGCATGACGTATTTGTGCTGCAAATGCCGTAAAATTCTTACTAAAATCACTAAACAGGTAAATTATCTTTTGGTTTGGTGTGTTGGTGCGATATTTTGCACTGTGGTATGGTGTGGTGATGGGAAGGAGTGTAGAGTGATTTGAGTTTGAACTTTGCAAGTGGGCTTAGGAGGGTAAAATGAGGTGTGGTGCAGAGTGCGGTGTAATACATCATGTATAATATAAGTGTAGTGTGTGGAGCAATGTGCAAGGAATGGAGAGGGTTTTCGGAGGGGTGTTCTGGGGGGGGTTGTTTTTATTTATTTTTTGGACACCATTGGGCGATATATTTGTATTGTGTTGCGTAATGTTGTATAAGGAATTGGGTTTTTTAAAATATTATATTGTATGGTGATTGTGAAGGTGCATGATTAGATAGGGCATTGAGATGGAATGTGTTTTGATCGGGTGTTTTGCTGTGTGCATGTTATCTATTACAGTGTGGAGTGCTGCGGAATGTGTGAAGGGTTGCATATCATCAGTGGGATGTGTGGCGATGGTGTTTTATGATGGGTGGCATGTATTTGTATTGTGGTGTGGTGGGATGCAGAATGTTATGGTGAAAGGTGGCATAATGTAAAGAGGTGTAAAAACAAAAAGGTGGAATGAGAAGTGGTGTGAATGGATTTGTGGCAATGGGTAAGGTAATATTGGTATGTATTGTGGTGCAGTGTGATGTGGAATGATATGATGCCGTTGATATGGAGCAGTGTTTTGATGACAAGTGCTGTGGTGTGGAATGGTATGATACTAAGCGATGTAGAGCTGGGTGGTGTAAAGTGGAGTGATGTGGAGTAGTGTGGTCTGGAGGTGGGTAATGCAAAATGGTGTGATCGGGAATGGTGTGAAACGTGGAGTATACGAAGTGATGTGGAGTCGAGTGGTGTAATGATGAGTGGCGTGATCTGGAGTGGGGCAGAGTATTGTGACTGGGAGTGGTATAATGCAGAGTGTGCAAAGTGATATAGAGTGGAGTGGTGTAATGCAGTGTGTAGTGATTGGGAGTGGTATAGTATAATGCAAAGTGTGAGAAGTGATGTGGAGGGAGGGGAGTGGTGTACTGCGGAGTGGTGCAGAGCGGTGTAGTGCGGAGAGCAGAGCAGTGGGATGCAGAGCGTTGTAATGCTGAACATTGTAGTGCAGAGTGATATGAATGGGCCACGGGTAGTGGTATGATGTCATATGACGTTGAATGTTGTGAAGGAGTGTACAATGTAGTGATAATATGTTTTGTGGTCCTGTGTGATGCAAAGTGCAGTGGTGTGAAGTGCTGCAGTGTGATGTCCTGTACTGTCAGGTAGTGACAGGAGAAGTGACAAGTTTAAATGTAATATGTGAGGCAGCGTGGTGGAATCAGGCTCTCGTCAATTTTTGGGCATGTAGAGTTATTGGTATCATCTCAAAGGTTGTCGACTTGTCTTTATTTGGATGAAAAAAATATCCATTTATCCTGAATAAAAGTCGAGATATTTGTGATTGAAAAGGGTGGGGGTCACCTGTTTTCAGAGGTAAAATTAGTGAGAAAATGGCCGCCAAAGATTAGTTATTTCCTTATCCTAAGAGTCCGTGGAAACTGAAAACATACAGTTTTTGTGCCTTTAATCATCCTTTTTCAGAAAACTCCACACAGAAATTAGTTCTGGGCATGAAAGGTGTAAAGCCAAAAAACAAAAGTTTGATAAAAATTCATAAACCTGTGGAAAAATGCAAGTTTCTTCACTTTGATTATTTTGACGAGAGCCTGATTCCACCACGCTGCCTCACATATTTAGTTTTCATTTTAAAGCATGGCGCAGAGTGATGTTACATCTACCAGTGAAAATAAATTAAAAGAGTTTAAACTGACAATCAATCTAATTGGTCAAAAAACTGCTTCTCAAATTGTTGACTAGTTGTATAAAAATATATACCATAATTCGATGCAGAATTGCCAATAATATCAAAATTAAAAGCACAATGAGATAATTTAACACAGTAGTCAACTGACATGGGTCATAAATTTTTAATACATGTATATCATATCTTACAATCAGATATTCTTAAAAAAACATACAACAAGCACACTTTTATAGCATGCATGGTTCACATCTGTATAAATTAACATTCTACTGCCTAATGATGTCAACAATTTGTCGTTCTTCTAGCAAAATAGATTTGGCAAAGCAGAGGAAAATTGGGAAAGAAAAGCTGAATTTTGTATTTGAAAAAAAAAAGAGTTATCATGAATGTTGTAAAAAGTCATAATTCCTGAATAGGCCTATCATTCTCCCACGAACTGGATTTCAATTCAACTCATCTGCCAAGACAGAATTTTATTTCTATTTACATAACAAACCCCCAGACAACTGCTCAAATAAGTAATGACATTACTCTTTCTCTGGGAACATTTTTCTCTAGGAAACGTTGGTTCTCTCTGTCAGATCACGTGGTGTTTATGCGAGCTCAACAATTGGGTTCCTTACTCTTGGTTTGTTAGGGTTGTTCTCCAAGAGCCAGTCAGCTAACCACAACTGAAAAATAAAATAATTTAAAAAATCAACAGCAGTTCAAACACCAAAATTCACTGAGGACTTTTAAAAACTTATCTTAAAAATATAAACACAGACTAATAGAGTTAGGACAGATACCTCAAGATAAGCCACTAACCTTTAAAATGGATGGATATAAAATTTACCAAACAAATTATTCATGTACAACAGAAGCTAACAAGGTAACTGAAACTTAGTTATTACTAAGCATAAACTTTGGTCACAACCTTATTTTACAGCAGTGCAAAATTGGGAATGGTTAAGAGAGAGAACCACAAAGACAAATAAATTTAATCCATTACATTATTATAAAGAAATAATATTTTGCCACAATATGACTTGAATCAGATAACCTGAGAAATTCTTTTATAAGGACATTAGAACAGTTAGGAATTTTCTTACTTTTGCATCAAAACACAAAGATATTCAGTTTCACGGAATCAAGTGAATTGCTCTGGAAATAATCATAAAAAGGAAGCAGAGTAATGTGTTTTCTAACTGAACTGAATTTCAATTCAACTCATCTGCCAAGACAGAATTTTATTTCTCCAGACAACTGCTCAAATAAGTAATGACATTACTCTTTCTCTGGGAACATTTTGCTCTAGGAAACGTTGGTTCTCTCTGTCAAATCAATTGGTGTTTATGCGAGCTCAACAATAGGATTCCTTACGGCGACATAAATTTTATTTTGGTTGGCTCAACAATTTTCAGATTAGAATTTGATTCAAAGAAAACACTATACCGATGTTACAGTGAAGTGTAGAGAAAATGGTTAAAAACGCAAACAGGACCCCCTCCTTCAACATTCTCTTTTCTCAGTAAAACAATATCTTTAGTTTACAGTACACAGTGAGCAAGGGACAATATTTTCACAGAACAGAAATCATTAATACCACAGGGTCCTCTGGCTTCTTCTTTGCCAGATCAGTGAGTCCTTTGAGCAGGGTGGGGTTAACAGATTTTGACAAATAATCCTTCGCTGCCTGGCCTGTAGCTACTGGTTCCACAATGGCTGAAATATTTTAATGCATAGAAATAAGAATTATTTTTTCTGGCAAGAATTACTTTTAATTTGTCACATGCGATAAAAAGTCCAGGAATGAAATGCAGATCTAACAGAACATTCCTTTTCAATAGTGGTAAAAAAAAATTTAAGTCAACACAGACATACTGCCTACAATAAGGACACTTAATAGAAACAAATTTTTAAATTCTTGTAATCTTCCTGAAGTAGAATTTTGCTTCTTTTTCTGACAAGACACTTACACAGCAATATACTCTTCAGCTTTGCACTGAACATCTCTTAAAAGCTGCTTACAAGTGATGCTCATTTCTTTCATCACCCCCCCCCCCCCCCCCCCCACACACACACCCATTCACTGATTCAAACACCAAATTGTCGAAGGCAGTGCCATACTGTCTGTCTTTGACCACACCCCACTACCCTGCCCCTACCATCACATGACTAGATTTTAAAGAGTTCTAACAGCGAACACACACAACAGGTGATGTGCAATGATGCGCCTCGATACCAACAGTGTATGTATCACAAAGAGCGGGAGTGAGCCTGGTGGGCTCACAGAATTTGACACATGTATTCTCGATGATCATGGGTGTGTTCATTGTGGGTTTATTTTTCCTGTTGCGCATGCAGGGTGATTTGAATTTGAGACAACAGCGAGGAAAAATGTGGTCAGACTTTTTTAGATGAGCGGTTTTACACATTCACATGGTTGTTCGATAATACAGTGCTGCCAATACAAAAACAATATAACAGTTCAGTCAGAGAATAGCATATGTGGCATCGTGATGAAATCAGGTGCTCATCAAAATAATGAAATTTTTTAATCCAACATTTTTCTGCCCGTCAGGCAACTTTTATCATTTTTTTTGTTTTTGGCTTAACACATTCTTTGTTCATTTAAAAACACATTCATATGTGAAATTTACTTTAAAATATTAATCAGAAGTACAAAAAATATAAATTTGCAGTTTCCAAGGCCTATGCAGATTTGGATTAATCAAACTTAGGCTAATTTTACCTGTCACCAGGTGACTCCCGTGTCTTAAGAAATTTTGACTTCTATTCAAGATAGCTGGGTATTTTTCTCATCAAAAGCAAGTCAAATGAACAAGCTTTAAGATTATACCATCAACTCCATAAGTCCCAAAATTGATGAGCCCCTGATTTAACCATATTGTGACACAATGTTCGAAGTATCCATGAATTTTAATTTTGAATGCTGGAGTTATCTGTGCTTGACTGTATATTTGAATGCCTGCAGCCTAACTTAAACATTATATAAGTGCCAACATTCTCTTAAGAACATCTGATACCATTAGTATGTCCTGATATTGCTTAAAGCACGACTATGTGGAAAATTCATATTCAAATAAATCCTCCTTTTCCCTGTTAAGGATATAAAGATAGAGATATGATGGAAACTTACAGTCAGGAAAGAAAAATCTGATTTCCCTTTGTGAACTGCTGAAGCTGTCACTGCCGTGAAGTGCGTTTCTTTGGTCATCTGTTCCATAGAGTGCTCGGAGGCTGAAAGAAATAAACAAAACAAAACATTAATTATGCAATTTCGTATTATATCTAGTTTCACAGAACAAATACTCAAGTTGAAAATAATCAGTCCAGTACATATATAATTCATTCAGTTTAGCAGCTCATTGGCTTGGTGGCTGCAAGTGGCATATGTTGATATGCTTAACTTCTCAGGAAAGCTAAATGGGAAAGACTTTGTACAGGACAAAAAACACTCATACCTGTAGTGTCCTAGATACGGTTATCACACCAAGTACGGTATTAGTATTTCAAGTCGGTGTTACCCGCCTGTGTGTTATGCAATGTAGGTCAATTAAACAAAGAAAGTCTCAGAACACCCGTTCATGGATGTCGCATGTGTTTTTCTTATTGTGCTAGCCCCTTCAACATAACAATACCTTCAATGCCAAAAAAGTCGGTTTCTTTCATTCCTAAAATTTGAAATTTTACCAATAGAGTTTTTACCAGTTTTGGCAGTAGGCCTACATACAGAGGTGTCCAAAAGACACTTGAAATTGTATTCACCCAATTATCATGTTAAAGCTTTGCACTACCCACTCATACAACATACAAATTTAAAGCTGAATAAATTCTGCATCATCTGATACATTAATATTCATCTGCTACATCTATATGATTTGCCCGAGATATGGTCACTCAAAAATTAACCTTAAAAAATCAGACTTCCCAAAATCCTGTGATATCAAAGAAACCAGTGTGTCTGTATTGAGGTGCACCAACATTGGCAGAGTGGACATGTATTGTATATCAAATAAATGGAGAATTTTTTTGTCGACTATGAATGATATTTTATTAGGATAGTTTGAAACTGATTGGAAATGAAGCAGTTACAAGTAACCAAGCAAAACTTGGTCTTCGCATGTGCTCATAGTAGTTTTTTGTTCAGGAGACATTGGTTTTTGTATAGAGCACTAACTCTTTGGGTATGGACTGTGCTAAATTTTGGACATAATTATCTGTCATTTCATCCCAAATGTCATGGAGAGTTGCAAACAAAGCATCTGAACTGTAAGCAAAGTTGTGTTTCTTCAACTGCTGTTTCATGGGGCTCCGCATATCTGTTAGATTCAAATTGGGGCTGTTTATTGATGACAACTCTGTTGTTGGTATGATTGTTTTTTCCAGAATTGTCTGAAGACAGCTGTGTGAATAGGTGCTTTTTCATGCATAAAGATGTCTACTTGAAGGACAATATGACATCAATAAGGATACCACATGACATTCCAGCACTTGTGCGATGTAGTCATCTAAACATAGTCTTCCATTGATTTTTACCAAGTGGGGGTTTACTTCATTCCAGCAAGGCTAACCTTAATCATGGCAGTTTCATGGCCTCTGTTCCTCAGTGACAGATAATTATGTCCAAAATCTAACTAACACAGTCCATGCTCAAAAGTGTTGATGCTCCACACAAAATCAATGGCTTGTAAACAAAATACTAGTGCACATCTTTAACATCAAGTCCAAGTTTTGCGTGGTGTCTATGTCTGCTCTGTTTTCCAATCTGTCTGAAAATATCGGAAATAAAACGTTTGTCATAGCAGCAGAGATAAAAATATTATTATTATCATCATCAATGCCTTTCACCCCTGGCCACATAGGCCACATACAAGCTCCTTCGATTTATCTCTGTCCTGAGCAATCCTTCCAAGCTCATTCCAAGTGAGCTTCATCTCTCTCATGTTCCTAAATTCCACACATCTCCACCAGGTTTCCCGTGGCCTACCCCTGCCTCGTGCTCCTTGTGGGTTCCACTGCAGTGACTGTCTTGTGATGTTTCCGCTGGGCTTTCTTAAAGTGTGTCCCATCCATCGCCACTTTCTTAGTATAGTCTTCCATTGATTTTTACCAAGTGGGGGTTTACTTCATTCCAGCAAGGCTAACCTTAATCATGGCAGTTTCATGGCCTCTGTTCCTCAGTGACAGATAATTATGTCCAAAATCTAACTAACACAGTCCATGCTCAAAAGTGTTGATGCTCCACACAAAATCAATGGCTTGTAAACAAAATACTAGTGCACATCTTTAACATCAAGTCCAAGTTTTGCGTGGTGTCTATGTCTGCTCTGTTTTCCAATCTGTCTGAAAATATCGGAAATAAAACGTTTGTCATAGCAGCAGAGATAAAAATATTATTATTATCATCATCAATGCCTTTCACCCCTGGCCACATAGGCCACATACAAGCTCCTTCGATTTATCTCTGTCCTGAGCAATCCTTCCAAGCTCATTCCAAGTGAGCTTCATCTCTCTCATGTTCCTAAATTCCACACATCTCCACCAGGTTTCCCGTGGCCTACCCCTGCCTCGTGCTCCTTGTGGGTTCCACTGCAGTGACTGTCTTGTGATGTTTCCGCTGGGCTTTCTTAAAGTGTGTCCCATCCATCGCCACTTTCTTAGTATAGTCTTCCATTGATTTTTACCAAGTGGGGGTTTACTTCATTCCAGCAAGGCTAACCTTAATCATGGCAGTTTCATGGCCTCTGTTCCTCAGTGACAGATAATTATGTCCAAAATCTAACTAACACAGTCCATGCTCAAAAGTGTTGATGCTCCACACAAAATCAATGGCTTGTAAACAAAATACTAGTGCACATCTTTAACATCAAGTCCAAGTTTTGCGTGGTGTCTATGTCTGCTCTGTTTTCCAATCTGTCTGAAAATATCGGAAATAAAACGTTTGTCATAGCAGCAGAGATAAAAATATTATTATTATCATCATCAATGCCTTTCACCCCTGGCCACATAGGCCACATACAAGCTCCTTCGATTTATCTCTGTCCTGAGCAATCCTTCCAAGCTCATTCCAAGTGAGCTTCATCTCTCTCATGTTCCTAAATTCCACACATCTCCACCAGGTTTCCCGTGGCCTACCCCTGCCTCGTGCTCCTTGTGGGTTCCACTGCAGTGACTGTCTTGTGATGTTTCCGCTGGGCTTTCTTAAAGTGTGTCCCATCCATCGCCACTTTCTTAGTCCTATTTCTACTTCTATATATCTAATTCTATCCTGCCACTTAATTCTTTGAATACTCCTCATACATCTGTTGATGAAAGTCTGGACTTTATATAATACTATTATATCATATATTCATTATTATATATATTATTATTATATCATTTATTTGATAAGTAATATTTGTCCATCCTTCTAATTTTAATACACTCCAATACAAGCGCAAAGACACTTTTATGTTTCTGTGATTTCACACAATTTAGCCAAGTCTGATTTTTAAAGGTTAATTTTGAGGGACCATACCTTGGGTGACTCTTATCGAAGATAAAATATTAATGTGGCAGATGATGCAGAATTTATTATCTTTGAATTGGTATGCTGCATGAGTGGATAGTGCAAGGCTTTAATACAATGACTGGGTGAATACATTTTCAAGTTTCTTTTGAACACTACTGTATATGTGCAATTTCTTTATTTTTTGCTTAATTTCTATCACACAACTCTTTTGTAACAATCACAGTGGTCGCTTATGGAGCCTACCATGGGTGAAGGACAAACTGTGTAAAAAAAAAATAAAAAAATTATCCCATCTTCTCTACTTTCCCACTTCATATAACCCGACATATTTGCATTCAATCCTAATTAGATATCCAATCTATGCAAATAATCATGTCTTTTGTTTTAGTAAGAGTTTTGCGACACTTGCAACACAATAGGTCATATAAGTGTCGAAGATTAGAGGTGTTACAAGAGAGTAACAAACACAAAAAAGAAGGAGGATGATAGACGTTTTATAGGAAAGAAGGAGCAAATCACTAGAGCACCCGCCAACCACCCACAATCACGTCTTGACTGCATTTTAAATTTAGTCAGACTATATCTATAATTTATCACAAAATAGTTAACTTACCACTCAGGGTGAGTCTGGCGAGCTTTGATGGTGTTGGTGGGCCCAATGAGCTCTCTCCAATATGAAATGGCGCGATCCTTTGCAATCATCAGTGTAATGATAGGTCCACTGCTCATGTAAGCTACAAGGCTAGGGAAGAACAGTTTCCCATAATGCTCTGCATAGAAGTCACTTGCTTGTTCAGGTGTAAGATGTACTCTCCTTTTCTGAGGATGAAATTTTACAAGTTACCAAAATTATTTTAATCTTTACCCCTTCAATGCCATATGCACACCTTGAAATATTGAGGAAATGTAAAATGCATTGTATCAAAAGGGTTATTTTATTAAATGGATGCAAATTCTATACAGAAGAATGAATGTATGTTGGTAAATTCTGAAAAGTCATGAATGATCATCATTATTATGTTTCAATCTTCATGAAGCTCTACTATATGTCCCTAGAGGAACAGTGTCAGATATTCACCTATATATAAATAAAAAGCCAAAGATGCAAATAGGCTCTGGGTAGGAGAACTCCACATGATCCACCTATATCAGAAGTAAAAAAAATTAACACTTTGCAGTCACACAGCCAGCAGTACAAAATACCCGCATATGGTCAACCCAGCCAGGAGAGCGACTGCAACGGACTTCTCAGGCCTGGCGTACTAGCGCAGAACTGCGACAAGAGACCAGAACGAATAATTTTCACCGGTGCATTATTGCACCTAGTGACCACAAAGAGTTAAATTTAACTACCCATGTATTTAACTCGTATTCGGAATTTAAGGTACGTTTTTGAGACCACTTAGAAATATATATACACAATACTGTCCTCAAACTATGATACGCATCATTTTGTCAGGAGCATAGGATTAAAATAGAGCTATAAATTTAAAAGAAAATAGGCTATAATAGCTTTCTATCATTGTCTTTCTGTTTATCATGTACGCCTTATTTATACTGAGAGAAAATTTATAAAAGAATAATTTTAAAACACTGTTAAGTTGGTAATTATATTGAACAATAGAGTGCGTACTAAATAGAGTAGTTTATGTGCACTTCTCCACATATTCTTGTCAAAATGTAAACTTACCACAATGAATTGGGTAATATATAGAGGTAGTTCAGCAATATTCAACACATGAGGCAGGCCCATTTAAGGCATTTATATGGACATCTGCTATTTCTACTACACTAAAATCACCCATATTCGACAATATGCTACAGAATTATTGTCATCAAGTTGGATATGCACCCAGTAGGCTACATTTTGTTCAGTACATATCAGCCTCCTAAACTACCTATAAAACTGATTTATAACATAAAAAGCTAACTTACAGAGCTGCTTTTTATCACAGGGCTGGGATTTTTCCTCATTATTTATATCACTAGGGCTGATGAAAGAGATGTAGCTTCCAGTGCTGAGAGAGATCCAATAAGCTCACACAATATCATAATTATTTTAGCTTGACAATACTACTGTGATGATAGTAGGAGGCCTACTGACTGATACACAGCACTTTCCACGGCACGGTACACATCAACTGGTGCTGAATGAAAACAAAGCCTAACATTTAATGATCAATCGGTATACCGATCAATCAAATGATACATTCATACCCTGATTCAGCAATATTCCTAGATAAAAACACCAGACTGAAGTTCTGCAGTCTCTGTTATGAAAATGTAAACATTCACTTGATACGTTTCTTTACCTGTAAAATTGCGAATCCCGATCTCAAAATAATGTCCTCGATTTCCTCTGCTTTATGGAGGGCGTCTGGCTTGATAATAGCCAAAGTGCGTTCCACATAAATGTGTGGAGGTTCCATCGTCACTTGATCATCACCACCTGTCATCTTGTCAGTTTTATTTTTCACGATAGACTTTGAATTCTCTCACTGCTTTCATCTGAGATCTCTGCTCTCTCTCTCTCTCTCTCTTGGATGATTTACGCCAGCGTTGCTACGCGATGACGAACGCGATCTCGCTTTTTCTCGGGGAAATGCACGAACCCTAACACAGCAACGAGATTGTTTGAAAAGATGGCGGCGGAAGCAAAACATCTCCAGACTTGACTTTATTGAAGTTCTGGGGTGTTGAATGCAAAGTCCCAGCATTGAATTGATGCTTTCAGAAGACGGTGCTCCTTAAGCAGTCGGATCTGTTTTGGAGGCAATATGGATTCTGTATGTTTATGTTCCCTCCACACCACAGTTAACACTTTGCTCCCTCACAGTGGCGATTCGATTGTTGTCTTACTTTAGGAGAGTAGTAGAGTAGATCTCTGTCAGATTCTTATTCTAGACTCAAGATCTGGATCTAGATCTAGATCTAATATAGATCTAGATCTAGATATCTAATCTAGATTTAGATATCTAGATCTAGATCTAGAATCTAGATCTAGACACGACTACTTTGACTTTAGCCAACATAATTGTGTGCTTTACTTTGTTTTCCTTACTACTGCTTACAGCTCAGACTAGTCTTATTAACTAGTCTAGATATCTATATATTATTTAATTTAGACTATTTTGTCAAGATTTGCACTCTACTGACTATGACTTTTAGCATTTTTGGGGGACACTTTGGGCCAAAGTAGATTTAAAAAATAGGGAGGACTTCCGTAATGAGCGACCACTATCACTATGAGTATGAGACAGTAGAACAGAGGGGTAGGGTTTAGGTTTGGAGTATGGTTTGGGTAGGCTCAGGGTAGGTCTCTATATTGTGTTTGTTGGGGGTGGTCGCTCGTTACAGAAGTCCTTCCAAAAAAATAGATGATCTTAACCCTAGAAGCGTTCAGAGTTTCAACGGAAGTAACCCGCCAAAAATGCACCGCCACCACTGCTGATTAGTGGTAAACATGGGGGTTTGGTTTGGCAGGGGGGATATCTGCTGTGATACCAGAGATGTATACCTGCTACTGAAAAATGACCATTTACGGCTCAACAGATGTTAAAAGGCATATAAAATCATATCTTTTCTTAAAGTTGATGGAATGAGCCATTCAAAAATGATAAGCGATCAAATAAATAAATACAAAGTGCAAAACGCGATAAACTCAACAATTAGTACATTAGCACAGCGGAACAAGTGATAACACATACAGGGTTCATTTTTGAATGACTATTGGTCAATTGACCCACTAAAGCCAAAATCAATGGGTCAATCTTGTGAGTGATGGGTCAAGTTTGTTGGCTACATGCATGGACGGCAGAAGATATTCGGAGACGTCTCCGGCAAGCACCCGGGAACTATTCGGAGATGCACTCCCACACACAGATGCACTGCTTTGGGGGGTTAAACTGCGTATTATTTGCTGCAGATCACACATAGCTATCACTTTTTCAATGTCTTCATAAATTACTTTGGATCTTAAAGACTAATACAGTCGGACCTGCCCTGACTGTACAAATGGCCACTTTCCATCTCCCCCCGCAGTAGGTTGCGTTTTTTCTATATAAAAAACAGGCACTTGTCCAACACAGCCGCGGCCACGGCCACCATTTTAACACACATCCCCTATCACACCAAGCAATAACACTTGTTTTAGACGGCCACCTTAGTGACCCCATTACGTTTTGTGCATTGAGCCTTGGCATTGTGGGCGAGCCGTCATAATTCAATCACCTATCGTTCTTGTTAGGTAGTCCCTCCAACCGTTCATGTTGCGTAGACCCCTCCCACTGTTGACGAGTGGTAACGACCCATGTGTTTGTTTTACCATAGCACTCGGTCCTCCTTGTCTGACACATTTCGTTTTATTGTCATCATTGCTCAAAAGCAACAACGAAAGAAAAAAAAAGAAAAAAAATCACAGCGAAAACGACAACAACAACAATAACAACAACAACAATAATGCGGCTACTTTCGGTTGGGACCTCGGAAAGGAATGGTTTGTTTTCTTTATCTTGATCAGTCCTGCCTAAGATGGCCACCTGTCTTATACAGCCACTTTTCTCCTTGACTATGGGTGGCCGTCTTACACAGGTTCGACTGTATTTGCGTGAAATTTGTTGAATTGCGTGACATCGTTTTTACTGCAACCGATCACCCCTCAGTAAAGCGGTTCGGGAAAACCTGCAATGAAGTCATCGGTGATCTATTTACTTATAGGCAGCCAATCACATGCCGCCTAGCGATCATGGGCCTCTTTCATGCCGACAACTTGCGTTTTGAATCCGTGATCAAGTTTCCAGCTCTAGTGTTTTATCAGTGGATGAGTGGTAATTTTCAGTTGGTACTTAAAATGTACTACACGCAGAGATCTGAAATTTTACAACAATAAAGAAGTCTTATGGGGCGCCTGTGTGAACAATACGCCCATTGACTCAGTGCGTGTGCAATCAATGGGTCATTTTCTGATCCAATGCGCCAATTGGCGTGTGTCAAAAATGAACCTTGCACATACCGTATAGTCTCTCAGCTGGACCGCGTAACTTTATTGAATTATATCTTGGCCAAGAGACGCTCTGCGAGGTCAAGATAACTTGCAAAGTCATTAGTCACTATTTATAACTTTGACCTGTAATTTACTACGTCTTTTTCCATATAAGGAATACTGAAATTTTCCATTGAAAAAGGTCAGCGTCTATGCCCTTTATATAGGGCCTGTGGGCTTCCCGGTCGAAGTAGGTCAGCCCTATATATATACAGTGGAGTCCACTTATAATGAGTCCTGAAACAACGAGAAGTCTGTTATAAAGACACTATTCTAAAACCCGGTTTTTTCCATTCTTTATCTTTGTAAATAAAATACTGCTATAGCGCAATCGGACAAACACAGGAGTCGGTTATAGTGGAATATTGCTGCTGCTGTGCACAGCGCACAGGCCAGTTATAACATATAAACCTCGCCAGTTGAGAAAATTGTTGGTGATCTAGCGAAACCTCGGACCTTACACCAATTCCTTGAGCGAAACAAAGAATGGGAGAGCCCACGTTCGCCAACAATGGAGGCCGGAGCGAATGAGTGGGGAGGGTGTGGTAAGCGCAGACAAGCAGAATGCATCGCGTGGTAGTGATAGGCCAGCCTAGTCTAGATTATCTAGGCCTACCATGCCTCTCACTTGTCCGATATGGGGGCGGAGAGGTCACAGCATTGTGATGGGTGGAGTGAATGTGTAGTGACGTACACAAGCAGACAAAACACACCACGGGGTGTGGTGGGGTGGGGGACAACACAGCAGGCGAGTTAGCCCAGAGTGCATTCTTTCTGATCGCCAACGCCGTGCTGTCAACATCGCTAGCACTTGAGAAAGAAACCCGATTCGACTTTTGATCAAGTAAGACCTGGAGGTCATGTTGAACAATGTCATCATTAGCCTAGGGGAGATTAAAAAAAATAAACAGAACACCAAACTCATAGATTAGGCCTACTTTATTATTTCCATTGAATTTATTACTGGATTCCTTATAACGAGAATCCTGGTATAACAGACATTTCGCACCGGTCCCCTCCCTCTCGTTATAACAGGATTCCACTGTATACAGTCAAACCTGTGTAAGACGGCCACCCATTGTCAAGGAGAAAAGTGGCCGTATAAGACAGGTGGCCGTCTTAGGCAGGACTGATCAAGACAAAGAAAACAAACCATTCCCATCTGAGGCCCGAATCGAAAGTAGCCCCATTATGTTGTCTTTGTTGGTGTTGTTGTTGTTGGTTTGTATTTCGTTTGTAATTTTTATTTTGTCGCTGAATTTGCACAAGGGTGACAATAAAACAAAATGTATCAGACAAGGAAGACCGAGTGCCATGGTAAAACAAGCACATGGGGCCAATGCACAATTTATGGCAAAACGTAATGGAGTCACTAAGGTGACCGTCTAAGACAGGTATTATTGCTTAGTATGATAGGGGTTGTGTGTTAAATTATGGTGGCCGCGGCCGTGTTGCACAGGTGCGCGTTTTACACAGTTAAATTATATATATAGAAAAAACGCAAGGGGGGAAATGGAAAGTGGCTGTATGTACAGGTGGCCGTCTTATAGAGGTGGCCGTCAGGACAGGTTCGACTGTATGTATGTATATATATATGCCTGTGCGCTTCTCGGGTAGCCCGGCTCACGCTCTTTATAAAGGGCCTGCGCGCTTCTAGGGTTAACAATCCTATATTTCCCCACAAAACCCACACCTCTTCTATGGACCAGATATAAAAATCAAGTTCAAAATCTAGATTTAGTCTCATTCTATTATATTGTGAAGAGATTCACTTTCAAACAATGCTGCAAAGAGAGGTCTGGATCATTTAGCATAAATCCTTCTATAAGTAGCCTATTTGGTTATTCCCTACCTCTCAATATATAATATGTCTAATTTTAACTTTCAAAGTGATCAGATTTGACAAGTAGACTCAACATTATGGTCCCAAATTATGCTGACCTTTCTTATCAAGTCATAACGTTCGAGTTCTCTCATGGTCTAGAGGTACGGTGTTCGAATCTCATTCAATAGGCCCTGTGTTCGAACCCTAACAATGCCAACAAATTTACCTCTCTAAAATTTCTCCTTTCACCTCCTTTCCTATAGAGTCATGCTCTGTCATTCCTGCCTTCATCTGTACTTTCTGACGCCCACCTTTCCCCCCATCCTCTTGTCTCTTGACTCTTTCTACTGTACTCCACACTGCTGTCTTTCAGCAACTCCCCTGATCTCAGGGTGGGTAAGATCGATCACCTAGCTTTCTAGGTTAAGAGCGAAAAATCTTGTGAAATTCCTGTGTGCAAGTTGAACACAATAAAGATCCCTCAGTGGTTCTAAAATTGATAAGGATGGGCTTTGGCAGCCACCACCCATGCAAAATTTAAAATTCCTTCTGAAACTGAAAATAGTCTTATCAATATAAAAATATGTACAGTACCTTTGAAATCAGAATGTGGCTGCCCGACCTGAAGCAAGGGCCCAACTTAGTAGGAAAAACGGTGAACGTAAAGATCAGTAGCACCACAGGTTGAAGAACCCATAGCCAACCACTCATGAGGTCTAAAAGTGAAGAAAAAGAAATTGTCAGACACACTCTTACACCTTCTTTGAATCCAAATGTACTAACGATGTCTCTCCTTTGCCATCGGAGCATATCAAGGAAGTGAAGGTTAGAAGGGAGGGAAGAAGATCTACTTCCTCTTCTATGTCTACTGCCCAGGCAAAGCATACTGCATAAGGTCGTCTGTCAAGACACACTAAAGACCATCATCATAGAGTTGGAGTTATTTACGATATTTCAGTAGTAAATCAGATACATCATAACATATGATACTGTAGGCAAGTGTCAGAATCAATCTTGGTATGTGATATATTTGTAATTACTTATATTTTTCATCTACTTTTTAAATTATGTATGGCTCACTTTTTTTGTTCTTCTTTTCAGCTGTCTGGGAAAAAGAAGTCAAGTAAGTTGTTTTCATCCATATAATTTTTGTTTGATTTTTCCTGTGTTTTCTGATGCTTTTTTAAAGTCACCATGCATTGACTACTTGTCATGTGCAAAATGTTGTTCTCTGAATTGAGGGTTTCCCTTTTTTTTTCATACTTCTAGGTAGTATAGTACATAGAAACTTTGCATGGTCTGGCCTTGAAGTTCTTTGATTTCAAATAATTGTTGAAAGAGAGGTGTGACTAATGTGAACATTGATTATCAGTTAAGACAGGGCTGTTTGTTCTGAACATGTCAATCTGAGAGTATAAAAGGAAAGGATCAGAAATTTCCCAACACACTTGCTTTTACGAATTTGTGCAATTGTTTCCTTTTGACAAAGACCCTGATCAAGAATGTTAAGTCTGCTGAAGATTCCTGTTGTGTTTTTTTCTTGTGAACTGCACCAGAGAACTTAGAAGTGCTTTAACAACATTGTCAAGAACAGGTATTCGTTGTCTCTGTATTGTAATTGTTTCATCGTCCACTGTTGCTCTGTGGGTGGTTGATGGGTGCTGTTGTGAGGTTTGCTCGTTCTGTCGTATCAAACTTCTGTTGTCCTTATCTCTCCTCCTCGTTTCCTTGTACTCTCTAGTAACACCTTTAATCTTTGACTCTTTAATGACAATTTTATGTTGCAAATGTAAGCTGTTGTGGGTGGTTTTTCAAGTTTTGTTACATTGTTATTTTGGGTCCAAGTTTGACTTTTTTCTCTTGGTTTCGTCCACTTGTGCATATTCTTTCTGTTACAATATTTTTCAGGAAAAGACAGTGATGGTTTAGATGATTTACTGGGAGATCTTCTTGCTGAAGGTATTGTATGTTGTCTTTTATGTCACTTATTCGAAAGCTTTTATTTCTACTGGCTTTCAGTTTCACTCTTTATCTCCGGAGGGGTTTTTCTCAATAGGTTGGAGCCCTGTTTTGTTACAAAACCAGAGAGTGATATATATATAGGTCACTAAATTGGTCATTAAATGAAAACAAATGAATCTATTTTGATAGTTCTTTTCTGATGAAAGAATTCCTGGTAAGAGAAACATATTTGGGGCAATTGCTGAAAATTAATGTAATGAATAATATTGTTGTCAACATCACAACAAAATCAGCTCCAGCTGCTGACAACCAATCACGAGCACTGGGTTCTGGCTTGCAGTGGCTTGCAGGAGATAAGGAGTTGATGTAGCTTAACTCTTTTTATCCTGGCCGTACCCCCACGGACTCTGTCCCCGTCCTGGGGCTTACGCGCTTACGAGTTGGAATTCATGGTGTATATTTCAAAGTGTTCTTTTTCTTATGTTTACTCTAGAGTTTAAGGAAATTTGGCAGTTATGTTAGAAATTGAATGTAGATTTTGTAAATGTATGTGGTTAGGAATAACACCAATTGTATAATGTAGATTTTGAGGTGTATTCCACTCTCCAACTTGACCCTGATTGCAGCGCACACGACGTCCCATTGGATTTTATAGATCTAGCCCTACCCATCGATACAGCACGAATTCCAGTGCTGACCCCTTCACCATGATCTGAATCACTATAAGACGAGTCTAAGTCCTGTTAGTTATCATCCACAACAGAATTTACGGCACTTGATTCAGAGTCACTTTCATCAAATTAGTCTTATTCCCCCTCACAACCCACGCCACTTCAAAAAGTACTTTGTCGGTCGTGAACGTGTGTTTTCGAGACATCTTTCAAGCTTCTACATCCATCAAAAACAATCATTGGAAAATTTAAATATTCAGAGAGAGCTAGCATGGTCATATTTGTGTATTTTGGTAATTACAAGCGGAACAAGCATCTTTGATATGACCATATCACTGTTCCGAGTTTACTCGTAGCCCGGATAAAAAGAGTTAACAGGAAATTGAATGTTTATTTTAGAACAGGCGAAATCATCAAAGATTGCCTGCCATTGTCAAGAAAAAAGTGTCTGTCTTAGATATGTGTCTTTATGACTGTAAAAAACCCCTTGAGGTGGGAAATGGGAAGTTGTCATATGTATACAAGGGATTAGTTTTAAAACGTAGTAGCCTAAGTTTTCTTCATTTCTCTTGTTTCCAGATACGCCATCAAAAAAGAGAAGCACACCAACTGTGAGCATTTATTTCTGTTTGTCTTTTAGTATATTGTGCATCGTCATTCATGTTTCTTAGTACTGGAAACTGAACTCATAAATGCATATCATATGCCTGTTTTCTCACTGTCTTTGTTTAGTAAATATTTTCACCATTTATTTTAAATTATTATTTCCTGATCACAAGTGAAGCTTAAATTTGCTAAGGATGTCTTTTAGTTGCAAGTTTAAAGATTACTTTTATACTAATTTTAGTAAATGTGATTAGAACACTATAGAATAGCAGAGTGTTTTGTAACCAGACATTTTCATTTGTTTGTATGTCTTTTTGTTGGCAGGTTTGTAGAACTGAGACTGAGATAAAAGAAATAACATAAGACGTTTAGATAAACCCAATATGAAATAGTCACTAATTCTGGTGGTTGCTTCATTATAGTTTCACTGCTCATAGCCTGAAAAGGCCTGTCTTACTACAGTGGAGTCCACTTATAACGAGTCCTGAAACAGCGAGAAGTTTGTTATAAAGACACTGTTTTAAAACCCCGTTTTTTTCCCTTCTTTATCTTTGTAAATAAAATACTCATGCTATAGCGCAATTGGACAACCAGGGGAGTCGGTTATAGCGGAATATTGCTGCTGCTGTGCACTGCGCCCAGGCCAGTTATACATATAAACCTCGCCAGTTGAGTAACTTGTTGGTGATCTAGCGAAACCTAGGACCTTACATCAACTCCTTGAGCAAAACAAAGAATAGGAGAGCCCACGTTTGCCAACAATGAAGGCAGGAGCGAATGAGTAGGGAGGGTGTGGTAAGCGCAGACAAGCAGAATGCATCGAGTGATAGTGATAGGCCAGCCTAATCTAGACTATCAAGGCCTACCCATGCCCTCACTTCTCCGATGCGGGGATGGAGAGGTGACAATGCTGTGATGGATGGAGTGAATGTGTAGTAATGTGCGCAAGCAGACGAAACACACCACGGGGTGTGTTGGGGGGGGGGGGGACAACACAGCAGGCGAGTTAGCCCAGAGCCCATTCTTTCTGATCGCCAACGCCGTACTGTCAACATCGCTAGATCTTGAGAAAGAAACCTGATTTTATTTTTGATCAAGTAAGACCTAGAGGTCATGTTGAACAACGTCATCATCAGGGGAGATAACAAAAAGAAATAAACAGAAGACCAAACTGATAGATTAGGCGTACTTCATTATTTCCATTGAATTTATTACTGGATTCCTTATAATGAGAATCCTGGTATAACAGACATTTCGCACCGGTCCCCTCCCTCTCGTTATAACAGGATTCCACTGTATTTTATATCCTTTTTTTAACAAGCTATGAAAGCATTTTTTTTTTTGTATGTGTGTTTATTTTTTGCTTTTTCTGCTTTTCATCAGACACCCACTAGGCAGAGGAGTGGCTCTGGAAAAGGAGGCAAACCAGGGTAATGAAAAACTAGATGTATTTAAAAATACAACCTTGATTGTGCTGCATCATATGCAGGGCTCCCCATTACGCACAAATGTGCGTATATTACGCATTAAACCTGCAGATTACCCCCTTAAAGTTTTGATGGTGCGTGAGCTTTACCCTTTTATAATTTCATTTCGGATTTCGGGGGTTTGCATACGCTTTAACACGTATTTGGTGTGCATCTGCCAAGCATCATTTTCCCCCTTCTCTATCCCGAAGCCGAGTCAATGATTTGACCACACACCCACACACTTGCACGACAGTCACCTTCTGTGTCAGAAAAAGTTGACTAGTCGACTTACTTATCAGCTGCGCGCAGTTTCCAGCAACATCGGCTGGCTTCAGCACAGAAGCCTCGCCCACATTCTGGTGGCTCACATTTGCTGATGTCGTGCCTTGAGTTTACCCCTGCTGTGAGATTGCCCCCATCCTTCTTTAACACACTAGTAAACATGAATTGTTGGCCACCGAAAGTGTGGAAAAACTGCAATGTGAACCCTGGGATGACTCTGAAGAATAATGAATCAGTTTATTTTCCAAACCTGCTGCTCATCCCTGCCCTAAATCTCAAGCATCCCTATTTACCCGATTTTGATCGCGTGTACCCCAATTTATTAATTTTTTTTTTGTGGGGGGGGGGGGGGGGGTGTTCCGCCTGTTGTGCCGGATTTTTTTAAAATCTTACTCTGCCTTATTTTCTGTTGTGGGAAGCACTCGTTTAACCTTTTGTCAGCAGGAACTTAGAGCACTATAACTATTTTCCTAAATGTCTATGTCGAATTTAGTAGTTGACTCACCAAAAGTTGTGTTGGATCTTTGCTCAGATGTGTTATTTCAACTATAATGGAAGTAGTATTGATTTGGCATTCCGACTTAAGACATTCTCAAGATCTACTTTCGCCAAAAAATGCTTTGTCCGAGTTCTGGTTAGTCGGGCCCGTCATCAAGACCCGTCAGTAAAACTGTTTCAATAGCACGTTCGCCACACGTGACAGGACTTCGGCGTGTGAGTTTCGCGTGTGTCGGGGACCATTGACAGGGTCAATTTAGGTTCATGCGCACCGGTTGAAGCGTCTTTCGAGACTTATCCGAGGGGGGGGGGGGGTGACGTGTAAAACACTTGGACTAGGAGAGCTTGACGTGATACTTCAGGATTAAAAAAAGAAATAATAATAAAACACACACAGGCATGCGCACGTGCGGGCTTACACCCACACACACACACACACACACACACACACACACAATTACACATGCGTGCACACACACAATACACCACACACACACGCGCGTAGAGGGAATATATACCTGGATATAATAATCAACGCCCCTGGAAATTTTTTAAGTCGGCTTGGCAGTGACCTGAGTGATTTTTCGTTGATCCCGATTTTTTGCACCAAGTCCCAATTTTTTTCCCCCACTGAGATCCTGACTTTTAGATTTCATAGAGTGGCAGGTCTATTTTTCTTGGTGTTTTACAATCGGAATTAACCCCTTTTGGTTTGTCAACTTCATTTTATTTTTTTGATAGGCCCAACTGCTCAACCACCACCACTCTTCCTCCCTCCAAATGGACACAACTCTAATTCTAGTCAATATTACTCTATCATTTCTTAAGTTAATTAAAAATCGTTAGCATTCAAGCATAGTCATGGTCAATCTGTGACACTTTGTGTGTGTCTGTGTGAATGTGCGTTTGAGTTAAACGTTTATAAGCAAAAAATCTTACTATAGAATTATGAGACATTGACTTTTACCCTTTATATTTCTAAAACAAGGGTTTAAATACCCCTTAAGATAGTAAACAAAGTGTGAAGGAATCTCTTAAGTTGGCCTGAAAGGGAGCCCTGATATGACTGTTTGCAGTTTGTTTTGGACTGCTGTTGCAACATTAGTATTTCTTTTACTTTTCAAAGGTGCTATCATATTGATAACATTTTTGTTTGTTCTTTTGAAGATTACATTTAATGTATTGAAGCTTGACCCTCTCGGTAATGTTCTTTTGGAGGTGTAGAGATTGTGTTTGGGGACAACAAAGGCATTTGGAAAACTTCATAAGAGCAATGTTAATTTGTGCTTCCAAACTGTTTTTAGCTTTTTCCTCTTTGTTCTAGTCTTTCATTTTAATGTGATCTTAAAAGCTGACATGGGGAAATAATGATTTGTAATGAGTACTGCAGTGATATATAAAACGATGTTTATTAAGCGGAAACACGAAAATCGTAGGAACACGTCGCTGACTAGCAAAAGTGCGTTTGGGAAATTGTTTATAGAGTAAGTCACATGGTGTGATATGTTATCGTTTATTTATTTCATTTATGAAATAATGTATGCATTATTTTAGCTTGAAAGCCAGTTAAAATCAAATTTAATTGTAAAGCACATAGAGCATGCTTTAGAGCTTGGGTATGCGGTCATCATCATCATCATTGCCTTTCTCACCCTGCACCAGGGTATAGGCCACGGACAAACACCCCCCACTTTTCTCTATCCTGGGCTAGCCTCTTGATGTTATTCCATGTCTTCCCACTTTTCTGTACATCGATTTCTGTGATTCTTCTCCAAGTTCCACGAGGTCTTCCCCTTGATCTCTTGCCCTGTGGGTTCCAATTCAAAACTTTCTTTATTATGCAGTTGCCTGACTTCCTGAGAGTATGTCCAATCCATCACCACCGCCTTCTTCCTACCTCATCTCTGACTGGGATCTGTCTTGTTTTCCTTAACACTTCCACATTGGTGACCCTGTCTGTCCATCTGATCCTCAGTAACTTTCTTAGACACCTGTTCAAGAAAACCTGGATCCTCTTTATACAAGTCTGCAATGCGTTCCATGCCTCACATCCATACAACAGGACCGACTTCACGTTTGAATTGAAAATCCTCAGCTTTGTTCGAAGTGAGATCTCTCTGGTCTTCCAAATCCTATCCAAAGAAATGAAAGCAGCCTGTGCTTTTCCAATGCGGGACTTTATTTCAGCACCTGTTCCTCCCTCTCTGTCAATTATGCTCCCAAGATAACAGAAGGATTCAACGTTTTCTAGGGCCTTTCCTTTTATTGTGACCTGCTCCTTTCGTTGTGCATCTGTCCTTAGTACCTTTGACTTTCCGGGGTGGATCCTCAATCCAACAGACTCCGATAGGCTGTTTAATACTGAAGTCTTTGCTTGTATCTGTTCCTGGGTGTGCGACAGAAGCGCCAAGTCGTCTGCGAAATCCAGATCGTCCAACTGTGTCCATGGTGTCCACTGTATACCATTTCTGTGTCCTCTGGTGGTTTCCTTCATCAGCCAGTCGATTGCCAATATGAAGAGGAACGGTGATAGTAAGCATCCCTGTCTCACTCCAGTCTTGATGTCAAAGCTGTCCGTGAGCTGGCCATCATGTACAACCCTGCAACTTGTCCCTTCGTACATGCTTTTGATGAGGTTCACCAACTTCTGTGGGATTCCGTGGTGTCTCATTATCTTCCATAGTGTCGCTCGGTCTATACTGTCAAAGGCCTTCTCGTAGTCAAGGAAGTTGACAATCAGCTGGGAGTTCCACTCCAGGGACTGTTCCACAATAATCCTCAGCGTGGCAATCTGGTCAGTGGTTGAGCGATTTTTCCGGAAACCGGCCTGTTCATCCCGTAGTCTTGGATCCGTTCCTGTTTTGATTCTTTCCAGAACGATTCTGTTGAAGACCTTACCTGGTATTGAGAGAAGAGTGATCCCTCTATAGTTGCTGCAGTTGTTGAGATCCCCCTTTTTTGAAAGCTTCACGAGGTGTCCTTCTTTCCAATCCTTTGGGAACTTGCTCTCATTCCAGATCCTGGTAAACAGTGAGAGTAGGATGTCTGCCGTCACATTGGCATCTGCTTTTAGGGCTTCAGGTGGAATCTGGTCAGGACCGGCCGTTTTACCTTTGTTCAGCTTCTTAATGGCATCCAGAATCTCTTGTTTTGATGGAGCATCACAGCAGATAGGTAACTCATTTCTTGCTGGCAGTATGTTTGGTGGGTTACTCGGTGGTGGTCTGTTCAGGAGACTGTTGAAATGCTCTACCCATCGCTTAGACTGAGCTTCCTTTCCAAAAACGCTTTTCCCGTCTTGGTCCTTTACAGGTACTTCAGGTTTCCCATATTTTCCAGCAAGTGTCCTTGTGGTCTGGTAAAGTATTCGCATGTGCCCTCCTATCGCTGCTTCCTCTGCCTTCTCTGCTAGCCTGTTTATGAATTCCTCCTTGTCTTTTCTTATTGATTTCTTGACATCTTTAGCTGTTGTCCTGTACTGCTCCAATACATCTGATTTTGATCCTCTTGTTCTACTTGCATTCGCTTCTGCCTTCAGTTGTCTTCTTATCCTAATTAGATCCAATGAGTGTTGGCTAATCCATTCCTTGTGCTCCCATTTCTTCCAACCGAGTACTTCGTGACATGTTGATGTAAAGACTTCTTTGACCTTGGTCCAGTGTGTATCCACCTCCGTGTCCTCCCCGTCAAGATCAGCCAGAGGTTGAAATCTGTTCCTCAGCTGCAGTTGAAACTCTTCTTTCTTGTGTCCGTCCAAGAGACTTACTTGGAACTTGGTTCTTTTGATTCCTGTGCTGGTTCCGTGCTTTTTGAGTCGTAGCTTCAGTTTTGCCAACAGCAGATGATGATCCGATCCAACATCTGCCCCTCTCTGTACTTTGACATCTTCCATTGAACGCCTGAACTTACGAGAGATACAAAAATGATCTATCTGGTTCTCCGTCACTCCATCTGGCGAAACCCATGTGGCCTTGTGGATCCTCTTGTGGGGAAAAACAGAGCCTCCAATAACAAAACTGTTGAAAGCACATATATTTGCGAATCGCTCCCCGTTCTCATTCATTTGTCCCAAGCCATGTTGTCCCATAATTCTTTCATACCCGGGTATGCGGTACATGAATGGAATTATTATTAAATTATTATTAGTATTGTTATTGTTATTATTATTATTGATTTTCCTGCATGTGTGAATTAAGTTGTCTTTTTTTATCCTCTCTCAGAGGCAAGGATGAGAACTTTTACAGTTCATTGGCAGCAATGGCTGACAGTGATGGGGGTTCCGACATTTCAGAAGCTGATGTGAACCAGGTTGCTCATTCTATAGGGGTAAGTAAGTTGGTCTATTCACCTCAGGTGTATGAGCTTTGAATCAATAGTAAAATCTTGGTAATATGAACTCCATGGGTCCAGAGAATTTCTTTGTGTTTAGCAGATTTCGTGTAAAGGGAAGCTGCGATGTGTAGAATAAAAGGGGGAGGGAAGAGAACTGGGGATTTGAAATCTTTTCGTGTTAATGGGAATTTCATGTCAAATGGAGTCTGCTGTACATCCCTGCATAAATTTGTGATCCTTTGTGGGGTTTTGGCCAAAATGCCAGGCTTATTTATTTCACCCTTCTCTCTTTCTGCTCTCAGAGTCCTTGTTACGGCTTGTATTGTCTGATGCAGATTTCTTAATGCATACTCATGCCTTTTGTCTGTCTTTTGTCTTCTTTTTGTCTTCTTTTTCCCATGGGTGAATAATTTTCAAGTGTTTATGTTCGTTTGTCTTTTTTTGTCATGCTTGAAGGGTTTTGGGAGGGGGAGAGGGATTATGATATGAATATCTTACATGCTTTTAGGTGTGTCTTCAATTCACTAGACTTTGGTTTCAGTCAGTGCTTTTATTTTGGGTTTTTGTGTGTGTGGAAGGGGAGGGGGATGTATTCCAATATTTCTAAGAGAAAAAAATACAGTCAAAACATTTTTTTTTAACATTATCATGGGTCATATTAAGACTATTATTGCTCGCATTTTTTCAGTTTTTATTTGGTGTTCCTTCCTTTGTGTTGTCTAGGGTCTGGATGACATGGATGCGGACTTGTTTGGAGGCTCGTTGACAAAGAAAAACAACAACAGCCGCTCAGGATTGCCGACCACCCCGAGAAAAAATTCACGAAAGTCTCCAAGGGTACAGGTTACTTTCTTCTTCCTTTAGGAGGGGTTTAGTTGTATTGTTTTACATTATGAGCGTGGCATGGCAGATCTAAGAGTTAAAGATGTAGGAAAGTATAAGTATGCAATGGACAGGGATGAGAAACTGGCATCTGTGGTGTTGCAGATAGGCACTTCACTGTCGCATGTAGGAGACCCAAGTTCAATTCCCGAGTGGGGAGAAATTTTTATAGAGTATCTGTCGTTCTGCTGGGATGTTGTATTCCTCTCAATCCAGGTAAGCCCTGACAGGCAGTATGGGAAGCCCTCCTCCTATATGATCTAAATTGTGTGCATGGGGGCGTAAAAATACCTTTAAAAAAATTAAAAATTAATTATTAAAAGAGATGAGAACTATGTTGCTGTCTCTGTGATGCAGCATACGTATCAGACGCCAGGGTGTAGGAGAAAGCAATATCTAAGGCTCACTATGGAGATTCCTGCATGTTCTCACACCATGCTGTCTCCACAGATCTCTTCCTGCAGGTCGAGCTTTGAGAAAAGAAATAGTTTTATATGCCTTTTATCATCTTTTGAGCCATAAAAGGTCATTTTCCAGCAGCAGTTATACATGTCTGATATCTCAGTTGATATCCCCCCGCCAGACCCCCATGTTTACAACTGATCGGCCGTAGTGGCGGGGCATTTTGGGCGGGTTACTTCCAGTGAAACGCTGAGCGCTTCTAGGGTTAAATGCCTTATCTCGTATGCATTGACAGAGTTGGTGCAGTTTATATTATGTCTATCTGTCCTGTTGTCCAAAAATAGATGTAATTGGTGTAATTTATTGTTGGCTAATGAAACACTTTAATATCCGAAGCAGCACTGTATTAAACAGAATTTTCTTGTCATTTTATTCGTCAGTCCCCCACTCGGAGTGAAACACCTACCAGCCCTCCGGGAAGTGCAAGAGGAAGTCTTAAAAAGAAACCAGTGAAGCCTCCGTCCCCTGCACCGTCCCCTGTCAGCTCGAACGCTATGTCTCTACCTCAGACACACCCAGAATTTAAACCAGGAACAGCTCCAGGAAAAATGACAGGTTGTTTACTTGTATATTCAAAAGTTTCGTTATGGTTTTTAGCATTCTTTGTGGTCAATTTGTTACAACTATAAGCACTTTGAAAAGTTAAAGATTCATAGTTTATGGTTTGGTTTATTTCATGTCTTTCTTTATTGCTGTTGAATAACTTCAAGGAAAATTATTGCAGAAAGAAAGAGCTGAATGGTTAATGCTTTAGTTGTGGATGAATGTAGTTCTGGTATCATGGCATATTAAAATGATTGTCTGCGACTGATTTAGACCCGTCATATCTCAGTTCTATTTTTGGTTTGATCTCAGATATGAGTTCAGCAAGTGAGAACCTCAAACCAAACCAGCCAATAAGCCAGCGACCTGAAACAGCACCAAAGGTGAAAAAGAAATATGATTTTGGAGGTAAGGTATAAATGGTTTTGTCACTTTTTTAAAGGTTATATCAGTGAATAATAACTACTTTTGAAAGTTGAAATAAAAGTGAAAAAACTAGTAGTATGATGAAATTAGTTCATAGAAACTGTTCATGTCCACTGTTTTCCTCTTTCTCCATTTTCGTAAAATGATATTGTGCACAAACCAAATCAGTTTCAAAGTTTGAGATTTTTGTCATACAGAAGACTATTAGATTAATAAAATCTTTTCTGCCTTGTCTTGAATATTTATTGCAGTATTTTGATGTGTGTCAATTGGGATTCATACCTTTTGTTGTTTTTGCTTAATTTTTTGTGTGTATTTATACTGCATAATTACCCCCCCCGGGCGGTGCCACTGACTGAAGTGTCTTTAGGCCATTCCTAAAGGGGGACATTTCTTGTTCTAATGCACAGAAGAATTGTAAATGGGCTGATCCAACAATGGCTTGCTCATAACTGTGCCTCAACTACAACAGGGAACTGCTGCTTTTTCTTTCCTAATCCTTACCATCGTCATATTCCTCTACTTCTTTTGTCCACTATTTGCGTGGTGCCTTGAAAGTCGAAGCAGACTTTGTGTTGTTGAAGTTAGAGAGGTGAGCAGAGTAAGCCTGATTCCCTGTAAGAACTTCTCTGTTGACATCCACCCCTTGGCGCTCATATAACCTTGTGCAGTTGCAACTGCTTTAAAACCTCTACTAAAACAAACAATACTGCATAATGTGGGTAGAGAAAAATGTATGTACTTAACATTGTCCTTTTATAACAGATTTTGACCCTGACGACCCACTTGCTGGAGTTCTGTCAAGTGATGGAGACGATGACATTTCTGAAAGGGATCGTCCTAGATCTTCCACCAAGAGGCCAGCAGCTGCTCCTCTGGCACAGTCAAAGCCTGCAGAAAATGCTCTGAAATCAGATTCAAGACAGGGTATGTAGTTTGAATGTGGTGTCAATTTTGAGCGCAGAACCTAATTACTGTAGGTTGCCCTGTCGTTTATCAATGACAGAGTGTATTGGTGTACTTATTTGATACACTTCCTGTTTTTTGGTGTGGGTTCACCGTTAGGTTCAGTGGTGAGGAAGTAATTAGTTATGTTTGCCTCGCCTACATTTTATTTCAACACATGTTGGTTCAAAGGAGACAAACTTTCTTTTTGCACGCTCATATGACCGTATCCAGTTGCAAGCACTGTAAAACTCTTAACAACAACAACAACCCCCCCCCCCCCCCCCCCCAGCTTTATATTGAAAGTTTTACTCGTTAATAATCCTCATTGTGCAGAAAGTGGAAACCCCAATCAAAAGTGGAATTTCCTGAGGTTGGTGGCTTTGCAAGATACTGTTCCAGTGCCACATTATATCACAGTCTGAGTGGTGTGAAGAGAGATGTTAGCACAAATTTAGATGGGTGATTCAGTAAACTTGTTTTGTATTCGCTTCTTCTCCTGATCACTGTTTTGTAGCATGCTTTATTTTTCTACTGTTTTTCAAAGGAACACCCCCCCCCCCCCCCCTCCCAAAGAAAAATTTTTAAAACATTTTTTAATCAACCCAACAAACCCACATAATTTATTTACAAAATCTTTTCATGGCTTGGTTTACTGTAACTCAACTTTGATGTGATCTAATGCTGCGTTAATTCATGCCTTTGATTGTTCAATTCCCGTTATGTAAAAGACTGAAGTGAATTTTCTCTATGTTGTTCTTTTAGTCTGTGCTCAGAACAAATGAAGATAATCTTTCTTTTTTTTGTGTAGTCAGGATTATAGTTGCAGCCTCTTCTCACTGCCTTTCCAAATGTTGAATTCAATGACCATTGTCAAAGGCAATTTTATTCTATTAAAATGAGCTTAAACTCTTAGACACCAGCACATCTATTGACTAGATGCTGCACTATTGGTTTTTTTCCTGTTTCCCTCTGTTAATAGAAAGATCTGCTTGCTTTTACTGAAACTGTACCCTAATGTTTTAAATTTTTAATCTTTTCAGAGCATTTTGATGGGCACCGCATGCTTGTAGCTCAAAACCTACATTTTTTCATGCTGGAAATCATAATGGTTATACATTCAAACTAAACTTTGCTTTCGACTTGTGAGAGTTAAACTCGTACAATTCCTTACCATGCCTGCCCTTTCTCTGCTTTCAGATTCGCCTCGGAGAAGAAACAACCTGATGGAGCGGCCTCCGACCAGAAGTGGTAGCAATGCCGGTGATGGTGCCAGTGCACGAAACGGACTCTCTGGTGCTGGGGATGCTGGGGGTAAGAAAGGTTGGCTCCATTTTGATTACTTAGTGTAAGACTGCCGTACGCCATTTTGAAAAGTGGCGTATGATGAAGTCTTACACTTAGCAACCCATTTGCAATCACATTGCTTGGATGATGTGGAGCTTGAATTTTCAAAACATAAAAATGAAGAAGTCTTGACTCTTACACTGATATTGTGTACTTTTTATAGGAAAGGAATTTGCTTTACGTTGCGCTTCTTTTTTGTTTGTTTGTCCACTCCACTGGTTACATGAAATGTACGTATTTGAAAAGATTATCTCAGTGAATAAAAGATTGTATTGAATACTTCAACCACTTCTTCAAGCCAAGGATTTAAGTCATGATTTGATCATCAACAACACGGTGTCATTAAAAATGGTTTTTGGAATAGGAAAAAAAGAATGCGGGGGGG
>NW_004798103.1:59982-88077 GCF_000002075.1 Aplysia californica | reverse complement strand
ATATTGGTGGATAATACGTTGATATTTATTTGAATTTGTGGCCCCAAAGACCTTTAAACTGCCCACTAGCCATCATCTCTTTCGCCCACCCGAAAAAAAATTTGTCCACAAGCTGAAAATAATACGTAGCGAATGAGTTAAATTTCCATTGTCTCAATATATCCCCCTTAGTGAAAAAATCCCAAGGAAATGTCTTCAGTGACAGCGATGGGGATTTGTTGGATGGAATGGGCTTGGATGAAGAAAAACCAGCCGGGAACAACAGAAGAGCTGAAGTTACTTACAAGGCAAAGCCTGGAGGTAAATATCACCTCTGGTAACTTTAAGCAATGCTTGATGAGTGAAGTTGTACTGGATCTGTGGTTGTGATGTATCATTGTTTTGTTTTTGTCTTGTTCCTTTCACTTTGTGCACATTACTTATTGCAGTGGTCAGAGCAGGCTGTACTCTCTCTTACTTATTTTCCTGAAATTCTGATCGAATATATGGGTGATTGGTGGGTGCTCTTGTATGGTTTCCTCCTTTTTTTCTACCAAACAATCTTTTTTCCTTATCTTTCCTTCTTCTTTTCTTTGAATATTAGTCTCTTTATTTTACAAATGAGTGTTTTATATGATGTGATGTGGGCCAATGGCCTTAAACACTGAATAAACTTACTTACATATTCTAGATATACCTTTTTCTTTGGCGCTTAAAGGACCTGTTGGTTTTGCAAGTGCCATAATACTCTTTCCATTACTCACAAAGCATGTCTGTGTGTCTTTCATAAAAAGATTATTTGCCACAAGGAACACACTAAAGGTTTTTAACTTTCATAGCTAATTCTGTCTCTGCTACAACTTTTTAGGAGACAGTGAAGATCTGCGGCCGGCAAGATCCGTTTTTGACAGCCTGCTGGGGAAAGGAACCGGCTCAGCCGCCCAACTGCTGGAACCAAAAGAGAAAAAGCAGTTTGTGCTGGACACCAAGTACACCAGCTCTAACGCAGGTTTGTTTTATGTTACAGGGAAACCAGTTGGGATTTCATTATAAATTGAATGCATTGGGGTTTTTTTGCTTTTTTAATCTGCTTTTTTTTTCTTTGTCTTGAGTTTTTAGTTTTAGAAAGTAAAATGTGGGTTGTTGTCAGCTTTTAAAAGCCTAAGCAGTGACTTTTGTAAAGCGTCACTTTACAATATATAATATATGTTATGGTTTTTCTGTAATGGCAGCAATTTTCAAGGTGTTTTTTTTTTAAGATGAAAATTTGTTTGTTTTTTCTAGGTCATATCTGCAGAGCTTATTTCAAGAAAAGATTTTGCAATACTTATTTATATCTTCTTTAACCTTCTTGTATAGCAGTCGATGCAATAACACTCTGTTGTGCCACATATTCTCACCAGGCAGTGGAGACATCAAAGGCACTGACGAGGATGATTTTCACTTTGGAAGTTACCAGCCGTCAGCTGCTACTGGCTCCCGACCAAGTTCTCGTAGATCTGTCAGGTACAATCTTCAGGACTTAAAAGAGACAAAAACACCAGTCAGACTACGCTAGAAATTTGAAATTTATTTGTGCAGTTGGATTGTTTTTGTGTTGCAAAGTAGCCTTAGATTCACTTTGAAGTTATTTTTAAACCATTTCCTGTAATTGTCTTGTGCTGCTGTTCTGAAAACCATGTAAGCCACTGTTGTAGTTGTTTGTTTTTTTGTAACAAGGCCACAAGTTAATTAGCATGGTTTTTAATTTGTTAACACTTTGCCGCCACATCTTGCCGATTGGCGATGTTTACCACCCAGTTTCTTTGGATTTTCCCCAAAATGCCTTTGCCTTTGATGGCAAGGGTTTTACTAAATGAGACTTGTGATGGAAAGTGTTAAAGAAGCTGCTGATATAGACCGTTTAACAGGGATTTTTAAAACATGAACAGAAGTAAGGCATACTCCCTTCTTGTAAGAGAAAATGCACAATAATGAATGATTATAGGGAAGCACGGCTGTTCAGTTCTACTATCCTTGCGGAGCACTTAGTTTCACTCGTCCGCTGACCTCCCGGGGTCATAAATCCCACCTGACAGTCGGGCCACGCATCGCTTCCTGGGTGATAGCGCTGTTAACCGATTTCGGTTGGAAAGTCTGTAATTTTCACTTGATTTAGACACCTGTAAATGTCCCTTTTATCTATCACTATAGGTGTGTGAGGTATCAAATGAAAGCTCAGGTTCTCCCCAATAACACGCACCATTTAGTTTCGTTCTAGTTCTAATCGTGTTCACACACTGCCTCTGGACTTAACCCTACCTTGTGGTGCACGTATTTTTCGGGTTCCTCCAAAATCAGGATATTTTTTCCATTCGTGAACCTCAGATTGTAACCAGTTTTTTATCGGCTGTATTAAGAGTCAGTAAGGGGGTTATTTGTGAAAAAATTGTTTTGATTGGATTGAAAAACTTTAGCAGGACGGCGAGTTTTGTTACTTCACCCCGTAATATTTTCCCGGCCGCCGCGCTGCTCGTACGGTATTCACCCGAGGTCTCGCTTTCACTTTCGCCGTTTCTGTGTCGACACGTGTTACGAAAGTTTGCTACCAGAGTGAAAATGGAACGCCCACAGAAACTATACCTTGAGTGTTTTAAAGATTGTGTAGAACGTGCAAGGACAAAAGTCAAAAGGTTAAGAAGGCAAACTAGAGCAAATATTTTTGTATAAATTTTAAGAATGACGTACTCAATTCTCATTCTCTATCATGTGAACATGGACTGGGATAGTGCAGACACACATCCTGTACACTGTGCAACAAATGTGTAGATCTACAGCGCATTTAAACCTTAACGATTTGAGAAGCAACCCTAGCTGCTGCACAAAAAAGTATTGAAGAAAGTTCACACATCTGGACACCTTTCGATCAAAATAAAACAGTAGATGCTTGCCCTGTGTGTTCCCTTTGCACACTTCAAAATAAAGGTTGTATTAGAAAAGTACATCAGACACCGTCTTGCTCAAAAGACCCACCAGAGCCTCCATCTGTTGAAACACCGACCCATGTAATTGCAGCAGACAAACAATGACATGAAAGTACTCAACAGACATCCATAGTAGGTCAATCATCACTAGAAATATCACCAGTGAATTCCCCAAACAGAGATCTAACCCTTGAGACCCCAGCCGTGACTTCAACATTCAAACGTACACAGAAAGAGTTCAAAGACAGTGCAACATCTCCTTGCGCGCAGTTTAAAGACACATCACTAGAGCATGCACTTCAGAGACTTATTACACAACCATTGTCTCATTTAGAAGAAACACTCGCTACACAAATGACACGCAGAAAACGTTACTCCTCGGCAGAGAAAAGGAAGGTACAGTTGATATGGATTTGGCCTAGATCTAGGTTTAAAGAGCGAGGAGGGTGGCGAACTTGTTCACTTCAGCATCGCAAAACTGGAGAAGAGGACAGTGGGAATTAAGGGAAAAGTGAAGCAGTTGAAAACTCGTACTGAAGGGGGAACGAAGAGGAAGACAACTAGCCTTTGAACTCGAAGACACTTTTGCATTTATTGTTATGAGTATTCATATTTGTGTTCGTGAAAGCGAAAGCAGCTCTAGCTGTGAGAAGACAATGAGGAAATAACTCCTGTTTCATGAATTGGATTGCAGTGAAACTTCTACAAAGTTAACTATTTCTGCTTGAACTGTGAGGAGATAACGAAAAATCTCTCGTTTCATGAGCTGGACAGTGGTAAATCTTCTACAATTTCCACGTTTGTGAACCAATCGAACCAAAAGTAAGTGTTTCTGAAAGCTAATCATGTCACTTTTGTGTACTACTGATTGTTTTATAGATATGAGGTTCACATTTTAAAATATCGTAATTTTAAAAAGTAGACCCTTGTAAAAATTTCCCTGAAAGTTGCCCTCAATTGCGCAATGTTTTAAAGGGTGCCCAGCTATGAATATCAATAAAAAATTATTTGCTGTAAAGCTCAAGAATGCCTCTATCTGTTGATAGTATTTTGACTTTGATTTATCTGTGGGCAAAGCCACAATGACGATATCAAACTGTATAAAAATTGTTAAGTCACAACAGTTCACTCGTAGAGCAAAGGTCAAAGTGACCTCCCTGACCACCCGGGCGCGGCATGGCTGACCGGGTCAATTCCTCAAGTAACTAAGTGCTCTGCTCGGGAACAGCCGTGGAAGAGGAAAGTGGCTTCATAGGCTGATTTTTCCTTTAAGATTTTATGGCGAATATTTATTTCTAAGTTTTGGAAAACAAAGTGGAAATATTACGATTTTATGGAAAAAAATAATGCAAACAGTAGCGTAGCTGAAATTTTATTTTGCTCCTGGTGAGGAAATGATATAAACGGTGTAAATATTGTGGTAATTATTAGATACAACTCGTGGATTGATTTAGACACTTTTCCTCTGTTCTAGATTCCAGGATGATGACGATATATTTGGTTTGGATACTCGGCCATCTCCAAGAGCCAAGTCCCCGGGGTCCAGGCCTAAACCTCCACCTGACATGGACTGGTTGGAGACAGAAGCAAGCAAGCCCCCAGCCCAGACCTCTGCTGCTTCTCCAGTAAAACCTAGTGGACAGGCTTCATCAGTGGCATCCAAACCTCCAACTCCGAACAAAGCAGACTCAGCTAGCAAACCACCCGAGAGTCCTAGGAAGACTGCCAATAAAGACAGTCTTGCACCTTCTACCCCAGTGTCAAACACAGCACCCAGCCCAAGAGCATGGCTTGGCTTAGAAGATTCAGACTCTGACGGGGAGGAGATGTTTAAGCCCAAGCGTTCTGCGGCAAGGGTTGCCACTTTACCTCAGAGTCCAGTGGTGTCTGCTTCTCCATCCCCAAGAATTCCTCCCAAGAAGCTTGGAAAAAAAGAACCGGCCTCTCCCAAAGTCTCCACCCCCACTGGGAATAATAACAATGATGACGATGACGACTGGCTAGCTCGTGCAAGAAGCAGAAGACAGCAGATGTTGTCTAAGGATGAAAACAAAGACAAGAGTTCAAAGAGTGCGTCTGGTGGGGAGGGGGGTGAGGACCTAACGGGCAGAGAACCAGATCTACAAGGACAGAGCATGAGAATGGACCTATCGTCTCTCATGTGAGTAGTGTCATTTGTTGTTCTTCAATATAGCAGAAATAAAAAGTGGAAGTGAAGATGAGTTTTAACACCTGGGTTCACATAAAACTGGGGGGGGGGGGGGATGAGAACGAAGTAAACAGTTATATAACGATCAAACAAGTAACATGATAGTGCAATAAATGGAATAAACCATAGAATAGAAAATCAGTTTTGTAGAAAACTGTTAAATAATGAAAAAAAGATCTAGTCAGATTCTGGGATTCATATGATGTGACCTTTAAAGATAAAAAGACCACATGATAGAAATAATTATGGTTTAAATTACTTAAGTTTGCAGTGGACTGTTAATTATACGAACATAAATTTGATTAGGGAACATAAACACTTTCTGGAATCTTTCTTTTTATGAACTTGTTTGTCTTCTTTGGGGTTTGTTTTTGTTCCAGAAAAATGTATTCTCGTTAATAATGCCGCTCCAGTCAGTTATTTTAGCTCAACACCGTATGATCATTAGTTCTATTTTGTTTCGATCTTCGCAGTGGGGATTCCCCGAAACTAGGAGGGTCTAACCAGATCAGCAGTGACCTTTTCTCAACTCCCCAAGGAAGAGCACCAGGGTGAGCATGTTGGGAAAAGAAAGTCTTTGTTTATTTCTATCAAATTGCTTCTTCTCATATCTTTTCTTGTTACCGAGGTGGGTTGAATTTGGTAGACCTTCCGTGACTTGGTCATAAAATTTCTGTTGACTAGGTTGCAGGTTCCCTGTAGCTATATGAATATTTAAGGGCTGAGTTACAAAAATATATGTCCAGGTGTTATTAGGTTTTTGACATAACATTGAACTGTTTAAAGATGGAAATGGAATTAAAAGAACTTGCCATTTATGCATGGGCAGAAGCAGTCAAGACAAAGCTGTGGCTATGGTGGTTCTGATTTGCAGTATGTCATAACTCAGCAACAACAGGTTTACGAGGACAGTTTCACTTCAATATCACCCCAACTCACAACATACAGTTTACAAAATTTCCTTAAATGTTTTGCTCTCTGGAAAAATACAGGCTAAAAGAGGCTTGGGCAAACAGTGACTTCCGTAGAAAACTTGAACAGATGGATGATGGTGAAAGACCACATTCTTTTTAGAGCATCTGAGCAGAGAAATGAGGGACAAACCAAGATAATTGATGTCTGCTTTAGATCTGGCAGTTGAAGAAGAACATGCTCAAATAGATATGAACAGTTTCACGACAAAACATGACATATCCTTTTTAACAGTTTTTAAGAAAAATTAAGAGTTCTATTCTTCACCTATTTACTGAATGGACTTTAGCAACTTTGCTTTTAGAAAAAACTTTGGTGATATTTGTTTTATGATGAAATCTGTGTTGGATTTTTATCATATAAATTGAAAAGATCTCCACACATTTTTAACAGAATGCTATGTGTCCACTTTGATTTTTTTTTTAAACAGAAGAAGACAAATCTTTATCAAAAGATTTTAATATTTTTAAAAGCAGCTTTGGGTCTGACTAAAAACTAATAAATGGTATCACTACTCATAAAACTTACTATGTTGATAATGAAATCAACAAATCGGGTGACTTTGTATAACTGTGTGTGTATCAGCAAGTCAAATGAACTAATTCAGTTCCTTCAGCATCAGTATTTTTTTTGGCCTAAATAGCTTTTTCTGAATTTGGTTTAGCTTCGAATCATAATATAATGTCTATATGCTTCTAATTCAAGAAATAGGGACAACTGTTAGATAGACATACACTGACACATCATTATGACTTAAAATAATTATGAACAGAAAGAATCGCCGACAAACTTTCATAGATCACAAGTGAAATCACAGGACTCGAGGAAAGAACTTGATTGGCGTGCAGAGGCTATGTCTTGATTTGTTGAGACAGGAGAACCCATTTTGTCGTATTTGTTCTCTTACCGCAGTTTTAATTTTAATTGCATTATGTGAAAAAAGAAGTTGACTCTGGAATGTGCCTCACCTGTTCAGATACTTTGGTCTAGTTTCAGCCAAACTTCGGAAATGGTGTTTTGTTGTCAAATTGTCCGCATACATGTATACTGTCACACGTCCCCCCCCCCCCTTTCTCACCCACCCACACTCACACGCACACTCACTCACACCACGCTCACTGACACTCAAATGCACACACACGCATGCACACACACACACGCACGCTCACACAAATTCCCATTAATTACCTCTCAGACTATGTTTTGATTTTGTCACATACATTCTGAGCAGGCCGCCAGCTTGGGAGTCCCCTGGTTCTGCCATATCACAGACTGCGGGAGGGGACAAGTTGTCTGGTAGGTGTACAGAATATGTAGCAGAACAGGAAAACCAGTCATATGATATTCTTGACCAATCTGAGATAATAATAATAATAATAATAACCTCCTTTTCTAAAACTGGAGGGACACGAAATCATTTGCTGTGATCATTCTTACAAATACCATTAAACATTATTCTCTTAGAATTCAATCTACCTGTATATTGAACTTTAAGGGATTAGTGTTGGATTGGTTGTTCGTTTTTGGTTTAGAAATTTTCCAATAAAATTATAACACTTTTTAATTTTTGAGAACAATTTTTTTTAAAACGAGGTTCAACTTTGCTGTGTGTCTTTCTCTCTATGTTTAGCATCATTAACCCCCCAATGGCAAGCTGGTGGCCTTGACCCAAGGATGGCATCTTCTGGGACAACTTTTGGTCAGAACCAGGTATTAAGTTGTTTGGCTGTAATATTTTCCACGTTCTACTTATCAATTGTTGAAGGATTGGACCAACTGATTTTCACCATACATTTCAGAGACAGGCGGGGCGCATCTAAATAACGGAAATAATGGAAACAGGCCTTCTTTGTTATGTCAAGTTGAATATTTATTAAAGTTTTTGTTAAAAAATCAAATGTAGGAGAAAGGAAAGAGAAATCGTTTCATTTCTTTGTAGAAATTGTATAAATTGTTGATTTATTTCAAACGTTGCCATCTGAATTCTTGTGAATCCCCACAAATTAAATTTGAAATGTATTTTGAAACTTTTGTTAGTAAATGATGTTATTTGAGATGTGGAAAAGGACACCTGTAAATGACTTTTTTTTTTTGACAGCCAATAGCTGGTGGGTCAGCAGTTGGCCAGAGTATTGTTCAACTGCAACAACAGCAGCAGCAGCAGCAGTTGGCTCAACAGCAGCAGCAACAACAATTTTTACAGCAGCTACAACAACAGCAAAAGTCGGAGCTCTTGCAACAGCAGCAGCAACTAGAGCAAATGCTGCAAAACATCAGGTCCCAGCATGCGTCTATGAGCCAGGTGTGTATGTGTGCTTGACCCTACCCATCGAACAAATTTTTTTGTCTGAAATAAAAGCGTGGATTAAACCCCCCCCCCAACAAAAAAACCCAACCCAACAACAAACCCCCATGATATTAATGATGAGTTGTTATCAAAGTAATTCTTAGACTTTGGTCCGTGGTTTATTACTGAGTACCACCTTTCTCTCTCTATGAGATTCCGGGGGGGGGGGGGGGGGGGGGGGTGTTAACTTGTAAAAATGACATGAAAAACGGAGGAATAAACTAAATTAAAGGGTTTTAGTTAACTTTAGGGAGTTGGAGTCATGATATTTTGAGATATGATTCATTAGATAACGTCACAACAAAAATATTTTACTGCAAATTGACAAGCTCAGGTTTTCTGTCATATGTTATGTATAACATAGCAGAAATCATATGTATAATCACATATATGGTTTATTTATGTAGCATCCCTCATCATTAGACCTGTTGCACTTTGCAATATTCGCTTCTTAAACAAAACTGAATGCATGTATAGTTTTATGCAAAAATACAATTCCCGTTCATCCATCCATCACCTCTCTCTCTCTCTCTCTCTCTCTCTCTCCCTCTTTCTCTCTCCCTCTCTCCCTTTCTCTCTCTCTCTCTCTCTCTCTCTCCCTCCCTCCCTCTCCCTCCCTCCCTCCCTCCCTCCCTCCCTCCCTCCCTCCCTCCCTCTCTCTCTCTCTCTCTCTCTCTCTCTCTCTCTCTCTGTCTCTCTCACTCCTCCCCTTTATCCATATCCCCCTTTCCTTCCCTGTCCCTTCCTCTCTCTGTCTCATTCTCTCTCATGCACATACACAAACAATTTCACTCAAACTCAAAGATGCACTGTTTGAATTATGGCAGTTAGACTAATTCACAATTTACATTAGCTGGTAGCTGGACTAGCTAGAGTGTAATTGGTTCATAAACTCTCAGTGTGTTTGCTTTTTGTGGATTCCAAATTGTTTTCACCCTTCCCACAATATTTTCCCAATGAGCCCGATATTGAAGTAGGATGAAGTGCTCAATCTTTGACATGACCTAATTTATCTTTTAAGAAGAAATTCAACTTCATCTTTACCCCTGTTGTCTCCTCCTTCCTGTTGAGGTAGGTAACAGCACCAAGCATCTCAGTGCCCTCCTACTCACAGATTACAGCGTCGATTGAGCTGCCAGACTCACTACAGGAAGCTCATGCTAGGGTAAGCAACGTCAAGACGTATAGTGCAACTATTGTCAACTATGCAGCATTATTGTAATGCACACTGAGCATTTCATTAAGATGAAAATGGGCAATGTAAGTGCAATTTATTATTATTATTATTATTTATTATTATTATTATTATTATTATTATTATATTTTTAAATATATTTTTTAAAAATTATTATTATTTTTATTATTATTGTTGTTGTCAAAAGGGAGGAATATGTTATGAGGAAAATTTTTGTTTACATCACTTTGTTTCCACTCGGTGACAAACATATAAAACATGTTGGAAATTTGCAATGGTATTGCTGTAGAATTTAGACGTATCACCTTTAAAAATAATGCTTTACAGCCATCAAATTTCCTCAAAAACTTCTATCTTTCCAGTTCTAAATATGACTTTGACTTTTCTACCTGTTTTCTGACATGAAGCTTGTACTATTTAGTTATTGCTCCTTGCCAAGCGTCGTGTTCTACTGAAGTACGTGAACTCATACGGCATCATTTATGTACTTTTTCCACACCCCAGGAGCCTCAACCTTGGCCTCAGTGTTTTGGAAGAATATTTGTCTGTGTTGAAATTGTGACTGTTTGCCAGTGTTCTAAGTTGTTTTTTTTATCACTAAGCACTAATAAATTTTTACCTGTTTTCCTTTTGTTTTCTCTACCGAACTTTCAGTCTGATTTTCAGAAGTTTGTATGTTTGAAAAAGATAATGTTTGTTTCAGGTTAGTCTATGTTTGTTGGTTTTTTTAATCTGTTCTCTGTAGCTGAGGAAACTTGAGCTGGAAAAGCATTACATGGAGTCCATGCTTGATGGCATGAGGAAACGCTTTGAGGAGGAAATGGTAGCAGTGGAGACATCTTACAAGTAAGAACTTTTGTTAGCTGACGAAACTGGTTTTTTTAATAAGAAATGCCTTCTGTTTGTAAATTTCAAGATAAAGCCCAAAAGCTTGACACTTTATCCTTTGTTCTTGTGATGTTAATGATTATTGTATATGGGTATTGTGGCATTTTTTACTTGCCTTTTACTCTGTCGTGATGCTGTGTATGTCTCGGTTGCCATGTCATTATAGTGTGATAACTTTGTTCAGACAAGGTTTTATTATCTTTCTGTATTCCTAAGAAAAACTTGTGTGTTAATATGTCTGTTTGTTTTTTTTTATTTCAGGAACAGGATGCAGATAATTGAAGATTCAAACAGGAAAAAGGAAGCCCGGTAATTTGAAGTTAATGATATTTTGAAAATTTTGTATTATTCTTTAACATTAATGTAGAAATCAGCTCAGCAAATTTCCCTGTTGATTTATTGTAATATGTGTCACAACACGTTGGGATCTGACACTCGTCAATTTTTGGGCATATGGAGTTATTAGTATAATCTTAAAGCCGGTTTATTTGCCTTGCTTTTGATGAGTGAAAAAAAGACCCATCTATCTTGAATAGAAGTTGAGATCTTACCGATTAAAAGAGGTAAGGGTTGTCTGGTGTCAGAGATAAAATTAACAAGAAAATGGTCACCAAAATTTTGTGACTTCCAAGGCTGAAGTGTTCTTGGGAACTGCAACTTGACATTTTTTAGGCCTTTGATTAACGTTTTTCTGTAAAATCCTCTCAGAAATGTGTTTTTAATAGATGAAAAAGGTGTTTAGCACAAAACGAAATATTCCATGAAAATTGTCCAATCTAATTGTGTTGCAAGTGGTGTAAAACTTTCAAAAACATATAACATATTGCCCAGGTTGTTTGAAGAAATGTGTTTTTAATAAATGAAATAGGTGTTAAGCACAAAACGAAAAATTCAATGAAAATTGTCCAAATTGTGTTGCAAGTGGTATAAAACTTACTAAAACAAAACCCATTGTCCAGGTTACGTGAAGAGAACGAGGCACTGATGGAACAACACGTGGGCCGTGTGCGGCAGTTGGAGCAGGAGAAGAGTGAGGTGAGCAGCGGTCACTACCGCAAGCTGGAGGAGGTGGAGCGGGACCGGGCCCAGGACCTGGAGAAACTGAGGGAGCAACACCGGTATGTAAGATAAGATAGGTAGATAGATAAACCTTTATTGTCCAGATACTAGCACATAGATTTAGTGTCTCTCAAACACGCGCACGCACTTTCTTGAATATCTTGCTTCTCTGGCTGCCTCTTCTTCACACACTCTGGTTTTTGGTTGAACTTGTTGGCATGTGTTTTGTACACTGTTCAGGACACAGCTCCATATAAAAGGGTTTGTAATACAACAGGACTATACACAATGAGTTTTGACTCTCTACGTATACCAGAGATGTCCCAAACTCCTTTTCACAGTCTACCTGGTGCAGAGCTAGCCTTGCCTATCCAACTTCAGCATCAATTTTAGCATTAGTAAACACTTCCAAGGTAGGGAAAAATGTACCCAAGAAGTGTTGTAAGTGAAAAATATTTTTATAATATATTTTTGGACATGTTTTGCCACTTTACTTATCTAGAAAACACACCTCCTAACCATAAAGAAAAAGAAGCATCTGTCGAGTGAACAAAAGACAAAATTAAATAGCAAGTAGACAACCAGTGGAGGTTTTAATCCGCCTAGCTTATTGTTCATAGTTAACTGTACCATCACCACTTTAATGTTGTTTGATCAGCTTGCCATCTTTCTCCAGGCTGGCCGTTCAGACATTGAAAAGGGAACACGAAGAAGCTCTAGATAGATTGGCATCTGCCAAAAATCAGGAGATCACCATGGTAGCGAACGCCAATGACACATCCAGGTAGGGGCTACAGATCTGCTGCAACTGCTTGTCATTTTGTTTCATTTAGATTGTGTGTATGGTTGTAAATGTCAGGTCTGGTTTGCTCATAACACTTCTCTTCAACATAATTTTTCCATGTTGGTGTCTGTGGTGTGATGATTAGGCTTTTCTCCTTGCCTGTGAAAGATGTCTATTCAGTTCACATGTGAAGAAGATAATTATTTGATTGTGTGGGTGGCTTCTGTTTTCAAAACAATCTTGTTTTGGGGAGTTTTAAAGACTTCTATCCCATTTTATCACAAATATTTGTTAAGTTAGACACACTTATACTTAAGCAACCTGAATTGTGTTGAAAGAGTTGTAAAGCTTAAAACTCAGGCTTTAACTATGTCTGAAATTGAATCTTTGTCTTCTTAGCAGGTAGTTGGTGGGTGTTGTCGTGTCGTTTACTCTTTTCCTATCAAACATCTATTGTCCTGATCTCTCCTCATTCTAATTTGTGTTTGTTGCCGTCTTGTAGCACCGCTAATCTTCAGCCCTTATATGACCTTATTTTGTTTCAAGTGCTGTAAAACTCTTTCTAAAAAAAACTAATGGTCCTCTTGAATCTGTCCCCAGGAGCTTGACTGCGGTAGTGGAACAGATCCAGAACAATGCTCGTGACCTCGGAGAACTTCACCTCAAAGTCGAGTCGTGGAACAGACAAGGACTTGACGAGAGGGAGATATCTCTACGATCCAAGGACGAGCAGCTTAGAAGTCAGTTTCTACTTTTTTTAAATGCCTTATTTGATTCCTAGAGATTATTTACCTATGCAGGACTGCCAACCTTCCCGATTTTATTTAGTAAATTCCTGAATTCAGGCTTCATTTCCCAAGCTCCTGGCTTGCCATTGTCCAGAGGAGTTTAGCCACAGTGAAAAAATCATTTTTTTTCCTAAATTTACGAAGTTTGCTGTGAATGTAAAGACAGAAAAACTGTTTCCTGGATGTAGCACTACTTTGACAATAGTGTGGATAGTTTCTAGATGTGGCATCTGCTTCTTTGCCCTTTTTGTTCCTACGTTATTTTGCTGGAGAACATTTTGCTTATTTGGTCGTTATCAGCTAAATGATACACATAGCTTTAACCTCTTTAGATGTTTGGCGGGACTTTGCAACAACAGTCTTGGAACAAATTAATTCTTGAGGACATTTAACTTTCAAACATGATTTCTGCTCACATTTTCCATATATTTGTTTTTGAAAAGTGGTAGAGTTCCTGATTTCAGTCATAGGAAAGTTGACAGGTCTGCCTATTTACCTATATGTTGTTCTTCTTGCATGATAAAAATATTTATTTAAAGTAAAACTAATTCAGGCAAAGGGACCAGGAATTCACTTTCAACTTATTTTTGTTATTTAAGGTATTTCATTTAGTTGTCATTAAATTGTTTCTGACTGAAAAGTGGTGCGATTGAATATAGTTTAGTTGAAAATTGTGTTTTTGTCTTCAGATTTCTATACTCTATCAAGTCAACAGATTGATTTGTTTGATATTACAAAAGTGAAATCACAGACACCTATAGGTACCCAAATGAGAAGCAGCGATTGTTCTAATTAAATAGTGAGCAGTTCATGAGATTTATTCTTTTTTATTCTAACATTTATGCCCATATGGTATATTATATTAACAGTGCTCCAGGAGAGATTGACAAGACAAGAGGAGGACAATGATAGAGAGAGGAAACGTCTGGAGGATCTCATAGCTCGCATGGAGACTCAGCTGAGAGATCAGACCCGCAGTTTGGAAGAGGTTTGTGCGTTGTGCAAAGAGAATGTTTGGCAAGATATTGTAATACTGTTGAACTTGATCTAACAGCCACCTGTTTAAGACAATCAATGTACAGACAGCCACTTCTTATTTCCTTTCTTGCGGTTTGTTTGGGTTTTTTTCATTATAAATAATGACAGTGTAAGATGGCCAGCTGTCTAAGATGGCTTCTTTTCTCTTCGACAATGGATGGCTGTCTTACACAGTTTCGACTTTACTTCTGGTACAGTTCGTATAGACAAAATTTATTTATTGAAATTCAGAAAATGATTTTCCCGTGTAAGCGCCCACCGTGTGCTCTGATTATGCGGTTGAAGCTGTGTGAAAAGTGGTTTTTCTTAAACAGGTTTGGACAGTTTCATTATGAAAATAATAAAACCCCAAGGGTGGAAGTGGGAAGTGGTCATTTGTACTGGTGGTTGTCTTGGACAAGTGGCTGATAGAGCAGGTCCACTGCAGTTTTGTTTTTAGACATCAGCGAGGTGTTGTCGTGTTGATCGACATATCAACAAGATAAAAAGAGATTTTAAGCACTGACAGAGCTAAAAATTTAATTGATTTTCTGTTTGCTCACATTTTCATACCTGTAACTCTTGATTTTCCTGGACTATCAAAGCTAATGCATGGGTAGTTGCTGAGTGCTCTGATGTGGTTTGCTCCTTCCTTCCTGTCAAACATCTTTTGTCCTTACCTCTCCTTCTTCTGTTTTGTGTTTGTTATTCTCCTGTAACATTTCTAATCTCTGGCATGTATATGACTGTAAAACTCTTGCTAAAACTAAAACTAAAGCTAAAACATTGTTTATTACTCCAACAGTTGTCTCATACCACTTTTATCTGTTTCTGCATCCCACTTTAAACTCTTTACATAGAACTACAAAAGAAATGCAGCAAGGGTATATGTTCTGTAGATGGTTAAAAGTCCAGCAACTGATGTTTCTGTAGCAACAATAATCTCTCTGGTTTACACCTTTTTTTTTTAACTGTTTCTTTTCATGCAGTAAAATCTTCAAATTAGTTTTTTCATTATTTTTTATTTCCAATTTAGGAGCGTTGGAAGCTGAAGCAAGACCAGAGTCGAGCGGAGGCCCAGCAGCGCGCCCTAGAGGAGGAACGACGATTGTGGCTGGAACAGCAAGCAAGGGAGAGAATTACCGTGGAGAGAGCCAGGGTAAAATGAACTTATACTTTGTCACAACTTTTATGAGGGTGCTGTCGTCTTTGTGTCTTTATTGACTTTTAACTTCCAACTTTGGGAATGTGATTATTGCTTTCCTTTTTGCTTATCAAATTGTCAATAATAGGAATATACCAGATCCAGATCATCAGTTACTTGTGTGATCTGCTATAGATGCAAGGAAAAAATTGACGGTGATGTAGCGGTTAGACACTCTACCGTGCCATGCAGGAGACCTGAGTTTAATTTTTGGGTAGGTAAAACTTTTATCAAGTATCTCGGTCTATCTGCTGGGACATTGCATCCCTCATAACTTGGGTTATCCTGACAGGCAGGATCAGCGCTCACCTCCTAAATGGTCCAAGTTTTGTTGATGAGGCATAAAAACTCGTACATTTTTTTTTTAAATTCCAGTAATTGAGCCAAAAAACAACAATTCAATAAAAATTGCAAAATTGGCGGAAAGATGCCCATTTCTTCAATTTCATTATTTTGACGAGCGCCTGATTTCCCTATGATGCCTCTCATATGTTATCGTGCAAGAGTAAAATATTGTTGAAAGGGAACAATGTTTGTTGTGTTTCTTTTTTATAAAGGAAAATTATCTTGAAGAGCAACGGACTGCGATGGGTCAGATCAGTGAAGAACGACGCTTGCTGGTTGAGGAACGCACAAAGTTTCAAGCAGAGCAGAAGACTGTCCGAGAAAAGCTGCATCATGACTCGATGAAACGGAGCCAGGTAGAACTTTTTTTTGGTATTCCTTAATACAAGATACGCTAGAGGTTTGAGTGAAATATTCAAATGAGGACATGGCTTGTTTAAGGGAGTGCTGATATTTATTTTAGAATGGTTCTATGGGGTTGATTACACTGTTCATTTAGAACACATTTTGAACTGCACAAATGGATTCCCTGTGCTCACAATTTGTACCCAGCTGCCAGCACATGAGAATTCCCTCTTCAAAGTGATACATCTGAAAACAACCGAAACTTTTTGTCACAGTTTGTCACGGTAGTTTCCCTTGCAAATAAAAGTTGGGGGAGGGGGGGGGGAGAGTATTCTTTTTATTTTTTAGAGAATCTAATATTCAATTCAAACTGTTTCAGTGCTTTTTTGAGTAAAGGTCAGATAGTCCGAATAGTATGAACAATAGCAAAATGATTCTCCAAAGCTGAAAGGTGTTGAGGAGAATGAGTCATTGTGGATGAAGATAGTGAAGAAGAAACTATCGTCATTGAAAGTTGAAAGTTGCAATATATACATAGGCAGGTGAGACCACTCCTGGCAAATTTATTTGATTGGAAAGGGGTTAAGTCCTTGAATGATTAAAACCAAATTCGTTCATCAGAAAAAAAAATCTCACAAATTGTAAATCTGCTGTGCTGATACTTAAATGTTATGCTTGTTAGCCTCTGCCGTAACTTTTAAAAACAGATTTTTAACATGCTCAAATAGGAATTAAATGGATATCAATTGATTGATTTTGAGCGGAGCGCAAGAAGTGTTATTACAAAGTGTTATCTAATTTCATAGTTTGCTGCAATTTGCTCTCGCAGGCTGAAGCAGACTACGAGGTTCTCATTCGAACCATATCAGAGGAAAAGGCACAGCACAGTTCTCGCATGCAAGAATTGCAGAGGGAAGAGGACAGGCTAGCAACAGAGAAAAGTAAAGTGGAACGAGAGAAGAACATTCTTGACCAGGAGAGAGAGAAGTTAGCCGACCAGGCACATCAGATCAGACAGCAGTCAGCCCAGATTGATCACATGACTGAGGTGAGAATGGAGATCCTTCTTGTAAGCTTGATTCTAAATCTTTTTAAAAAAAATTTCTTTCATGAGTTAGTCTTTCTACTTGATGTAAGTCGATCATTTTGAAGGTGGAACATTTGATCCAGAGGTTAGAGTGAAAAAGCAAGTACAAAAGAATGCAGAGACTATACCTTAAAGTAAGTACTGGAATCAGGCGCTCGTCAATTTTTGGGTACACAGGGTTATTAGTATCATCTTAGAGGCTATTCATTTGCCTTGCATTTGGTGAAAAAATTTCCATCTATGTTGAATAGACATTGAGATATTTGTGTTTGAAGGAGGTGAGGGTCATCTGGTTTCAGAGGTAAAATTAGTGGAAAATGGCCGCCAAAGTTTAGTTATTTCCTTAGCTTGAGAATCTATGGACACACTTTAATCAACGTTTTCAGTATTATCCACACAGGAATGTGTTCTTTAATGGACATGAAACGTGTTGAGCCAGAAAAACAAAATTTCAATAAAAATTGCCAAATTGGAGGAAAAATGCCTGTTTCTCCAATTTCCTTATTTTGAGGAGCGCCTGATTTCACCACGATGCCACACATATGTGAGGTGTGCTGACAAAATTGAGTTACTTCTCGTAATCCACAAATGGAGATATTGGCCAAAAATCGACGTTAGAGTTCAAATTTGTAGATTTTCTATTGATGCCGTATTCTTTAACTATAACTTGTATTCTCTTATTTCATACTTATAAATTGTTAAAACTTCCCCTATAAGCGTGATATATCTATTTCCTTAAGGCTTGAATCTGAGAAGTAACTCATTTTGTTAGCACGCTTCACAAGTGTGTCTGAGCGTTGTTGTTCATGTGTGTAATATAACATAAGAGGAGCTGAGCTGCATGACCAATAACAATGTCTCAGCAGCAAATGCATTGAATTGTTTGGTTATAGGGTCACAGCTCTAGCACATTTCATCTACCTTCTTCCTGTGCTCCCATTGTCTCAGGCTTATGTGCTGTGCCCAAGGTTGCAGCCACACAATTGAAGTAAAAACAACATGACCTATCAACACTTACAGTGGAGTCCACTTAAATTGATCATGGTTAATTTTGAACACAGCGGTAAATCGATAGAAAATACAATCCCTGATTTTTGTCTCAGCTATTTTAGCAACTACTGTAACTGTAACCGAAAAGACTTCTGCACTGAAGAAAAACCGGCGGACCCACAGATTTTGGTTCAAGTGGACTCTACTGTATATTTTTGGAACACCTACCACTCATGAAAATGCTGGCATGTAGCATGATGTACCTTGGGGTATTGATATCCTCACAAATATCTGTATCTGTGATGTGTGTTGTTTCTCTCCAGGCTGCTAGTCGAACTCGCATGGAAGGAGATCAAGCAATGGAAGAGGCTATGCATATCAACTCACAGATAGAGAGGAGAGAGACGGAGGTTATGAAGCAGCAAAGCGCTGTTAAACTGATGGAAGAACGGATTTCTCAGGTTAGTGTGGGCTCCATTCATTATCTTGTCAGCCACAGAGGTCAGTTTGGGGGGGGGGGGGGGGGGGGGGCTTTGGACAGAACTTATGGGGTGGAATGTGTGATGACAGTGACTGTGTGAATAAAATGATTGGTCATAAATGGTTGGAAATGGTATTGGCTCTCAATCGACTCTGTTTAGATATTGAATAGAATGGCCTTTCAAGGGTACTTATTTCTCTTTAGAGTGTGCGCTGTGAATTTGAGGGCTGTGTACAGATGGTGTTTATCATTGGATTGTTAGGTTTTTTATTTATCCGTTATAAAAATCCTCAGCTAGATGGGTATCTACAGTCAAAGCTTAGTTCATGTAGAGGAGCTTATTGTAGTACTGCTCAGCAATGTTGTTCGGTTTTTAACCCTTTGAATACACCGGTGTAGCATAAAACTGCCCGTATGTCCAGCCACCGGTACACCGGTGAGCGAGACTCCATCCCCAACCCGGCGCGTCTGAGATAATTGAGAAAAAACTTGTACGCAAAACAGCGATACTAATACTACACAGGACTTCATTGATTATTTTGAAGATCTTTCTGAATTAGATGCTGGTCATGACCAGGACTACCCTGAGCGGGATATGTAATGTGATTCTGACGATCACATGAATGTTAGTAATATATTGCTCAGGAGCTCAGGCAGAGGGGCACAGTAGCCTCAGGAGATCAGGGCTCAAAGGGTTAAAAGAGGAAATTTTTTAGAGGAAATGTAAGAAGGTTATCCAGAATTTTTAGCTTAGAAATATGAATATCTTTTTCAGTACTTTGCTATTGTCAATTAATGTTTGCATTTTCTTGGTTGCCCAAATGTTAACCAGTTGGCTGGTTTTGTAACACAATCATTGTGTTTTACTGAAATGTACATAGACTTTATTAGACAGCGTCAAAGATTGTATACTATGAGATGGTTCACTCCTCTTTTGAGATGCTAATAAAACATCTTCAAAAGTACTCATGGGGTTGTGTGTGTTCTTGTAATGCAGTTTTTAGTGTGTAGCAATACTTAGGAACAATGAGTAGGAGGGAAGATTGTTCTAAATACACTTCTTTTTGAGAATTTAAACAAAATGTTCTTATCTAAACTGGAGATAGTTTCTCAAAGAATGCACATCTATTTTTAAACCCCTCTTTTAATGGAGAGTGAATGGTCTTGTAGTATGTGGTCTAAAGTATTTTCTAAATGAGGGGATGAGAGTGTTCATTATGTCCTCTTCCTCCTTTGTTTCACATGTGTAGGAGAAACTGCGACTGGCGAAGGAGAAGAAAGAAGTGGAAAACTTGAAAAATTCCTCCTTGTGTGTTAACTGCCGTTCCCCTGTGAATGGTCCAGCCGTATACCCTCCGTTTCAACAAAATGGTATGACTTTGTGTTTTATTAAATATATCATCAAATGATATTTTGAACAGTTAGATGTGCTTTACCTGCATGTTGTCCATGCTAAAATTCATAATGGTTCTTTTTTGGTTTTGGTTTTAGATTCCAAAGTGTACTTATTTTTTATGGGCGAGGACCATGCAGTTGATGACACGTTTGTTCCATTGTGAGAGAAATTGTACTTCTTTGTTTTTCTTTTGTTTTGTTTTTTGGTGTTTTTGGTTTGTTTTTGTTTTTTCATTTAAAAAATTTTTTGGTTTTTTTTTTTTGGGGGGGGGAGGGGGAGTTATTTATTTGCACATCTGTTCGTTGTTGGTGGATAGTAAGGTTTGCTCCTTTTTTACTATCAAACATGTCCTTATATCTCCTCCTTTTTTGTATATTACTGTCTAGTAAAACCTCAAATCCTCATCACCAAAATAGATGTATTTGTGTCGCAAGTGCTGTAAAACTTACTTAAAGTAAAACTAAAAATGTGCATGTCTGTCACCAGGGGTGTATTAGATTGTTCTCTTTTAATGGAGTTGTTTTTTTTTTACAACAAAAGGATAAAGAACTTTACAAAGATAACTCCCTGTTAAAAAAAAGTTGTGAACACATTCAGAAGCTCAGAAAATTAAAGAAAAATGAAAGTCTTGGTATATAATAATTAATTACAGTGGAAACCTGATATAACAGGGATGGTGGGAGTAGAGAAAATGTCCTGTTATATCCGATCCCTGTTAAATCAGAAATGCAAGGAAAGTAAGCATTTGTGGACTAATCCAGCTGTAGTTATTCATGGGTAGTTTCCTTTGCCACAAGTACCCACGAACAGGGGTTTTGGCACCAACTTTCTCCTAGCCTCCTTAAACCACATCAGAAAAGCTTTGTCCACAGCATCTGCATCGGGTCTCATCTTCTTTCGATCCAGAGCAAACTTTCCATTAGGGTATGCTGCCACTATCTTCTCTCTATCCTTGACAATGGTGTGAATCGACCTTTGTGGAATGTCGAACTGACGACAAATCTCTGCCAGTGGAGCTTGCTTTTTGTCAAGAGCCTGGATTATTTCGTGTGTTTTTTTGTGTCAATTGAAAGACATTTTCTCTTGCGCTTGACTTCGTAGGTGACAGTAGACACATTACGCAAATGTGTTGCTAGGTTTCGGGCTAGATCGAGGTCTGCAGCACACTGCAGCCCTCTCTCGCTTCACACGTTGCATGTGCTTGCAGTGGCATCTCTCTCTCTCTCCTCTCTTACTTTTTACACATTGTTAGCGAGCCTTTGTCCCTGCTATAACCGGTTGGGCTCCTATGGGGCCCTGTTATTGCCGATAACTTTTAATAGAGACAAAGAGTAGGAAAAAACGGGGATTTAAAAAATCCCTGTTGTTACCGGATCCCTGTTATTACCGGGCCTTTTATATATGGTTTCCACTGTATATCACTTAACTTTATGGTGGAATCTCTGACATTTATTTTGCTGTACAAGTTACTTGATTGCAATGGCTATTAGATTTTTTGTTTTTAATTGCAAGAAGAAAGAAGAAAATGTCTGTAAATATTTTACATAACAACTGTCTGTTTTGACACTGGAATGTTTGTTTGATGATGTATAATTTTTGTGAGAAAATTTTGTTTTATCCAGGCTACCATACACCTCAGCTCATGAACTCGGTGGGGATGTCTCCTGTGCAGTCTGTAAGACTCAGCTCTTCCCTGCAACAACCCGTAGGGAACCCCTTAGACAACATTGCCTCCTCCATAGCAAACGATCGAGCTGTCCGTATGTGGAAAATTAATGCTATTAAGGTACCGTTCAATTTTTCTTCATTTTCATGCATGGAAAATCCCACTGGTAGGGTCTGCTACTTTTCTTACCCTGTCGTTTCTGTCTATCCATCTTGCTTTTTGATTTTGTGGGCAATAATGGTCATTATTGTGTCTATGTGCTTCTGTTTTACTGAAACAATGATTTCTGTAATTGGACACCCCCCTTCCCCCCCCCCCCCCCCCCCCCCCCCCCCCACACACACACACACACACATGCACATGCACACACACACGCACACGCGCGTTTTTTAACTAACACCCACCTTGCCGATGGCTGAAGAAGATGCCTTTGTAATGCAAGTACTGTTATATCAGTAATTTTGAAGACATCTTGGAACCTACACTTGCAGTATTTAGAGGTTTGTAGAAGGATGCAAGTGTATTTTGTTGTTTCAAACAAATAGTTGTGAAGATAAGACTCCTTCTCTTTTAGTGTTTGTGGGTGCTCAGGTGTGGTTTGCTTATTCTTTCCTATCAAGCATCTATCATCCTTACCTTCCCTCCTTCTTTTTTTGTGTTAGTGACTCTTTTGTAACACCTCTAATCTTTGGTATTTATTATATGACCTTATTTTGTTGCGAGTGCCGTAAAACTATTATTTTAAAAAAATCTCTTTTAAGTGTTTTGTTTATCACAGTCACTACACACTTACTTTTTTTCTCTTCCTTTGTTGATTGAACATCCTTGTACTTTTCGTCAGCTTTGTTTTTTAAAGCTATGTTATGATTGTTCTGATAGGCATCTCTATAATGAGGATTTCTTTTGCTTTCACAGGACAAAGAGTTCCTGGAAGAGGAGAGCTTATATCTGGAGACGTTGAGACACACCCCTTATCATTCGACTGCATCAAAGTCTTGATGTTATAAGTCATACTCATAAACGCATTTTTACTTTAGTCTTTGTGGTCAGTACAAATTACCAGAGTAATCTGCACTTATCATTTTGGCACACTCATGAACAAATTATTTTCTAACTTGTTATAACTTATGTATGAGCCAGGCCATTTGTTTATGAGCATAATGATTTATATGGTATATATCCATTTAACTTTCTTAACTTGTAAATTTGTTTACCAAATGTAAAAGTCAAAGTGTTGAATATGCCTGTAGGATTTGGAAAGAATATACTACATCTTCACTAGTGCCAACATTGTGATTAGTGTTCATCTTCTTCCTTTTGGAACTGAACACTGAGCTGTCATAGTTTACTAATAGACATTTTCTAAGTATGTATTCAGTGCCGAATAGAATAACTGAATATGACATTTAGTCAGATATATGTAATAATTGCATTGAAATAATCATCTTTCAAATATCATTGCTCAGAGTAAAAAAAGGGAAATAAAGTGTTGCCATACTGACGGGTCACATCTACATGGCGTCAGGCAGTTTTTGTTGTCGGGTCAATGGTGTTTTGTTAGCCACAAGATTTGTGCTTTTCTGGTTGTGTCCCTGTTGCATATTTGATGTTTCACTATGCACATGCTGAACATGCAGTTTATTGTTCTCTTCAGTATATGACAGTAAAGAGTTACATGGCAAAGCTTGTCATATTCGTGAAGAAGCTTTTAAGCTTGGAGGATGCGGGTGGTGTACTATTACGGATAAGTTGACCTTTTGTTGAGGATAGAATCATATAAAGACCTATCTGAATAGGAAAAGATGACTTGAAGTGTGGCGTTCTTTTCTCTGGATTTGGTTGTGAAATGTCACTAGCTAGGTGTACAAGTGTGTTTTTTAAGTGCCTGGTTTAATAGATTTAATATTGCGTAGCATATTCCACTGCCAAGATATCTATGATATATCAGTGTTTATATTTAAAGAAATATATACAAATTACCTGTATTTATATGTAAATAAAACTCAAATATTTTGTACTTCTTCACTGACTGCAATTTATATGTTGATCTTTTTTTTTTTCTTTCCTTTTTATCCCTCGTGATCTTTGTTAGACTCTGCTGCTGTAGGCCTGTATCAGTGAATTATTTTCATCTCAACATTTTTTATATTCAATGTTGTTCGTAGCAAGAGACTAGCCATACTTTGCAAATGTTTTACTTGATTCATGTTTGGGAGAAATTAGTACATAAGGGGTTGCTCAGATCCAAATATGAATGTACTCCTTTTTTTTATGGATATTGTTTGTTTGGTGATTGTTGTGTTTTTTTTTTGGGGGGGGGGGGGGTTGTATTATTTTTTTATTATGAATTGTTAAGAAATTGTGTCTATTTTATACAGGCTTAGAACTGTAACTGAAGTCCATACTTACTTTTATATTTTGTATACTTACATATATGTTTAACACAAAGTGCATTACCTTGCACAAGCGAACTGTGATATCGGAGAGTTTCATTGGGACTCTATATTTGTTTTAAAATTATGTGTACAATCATTTTCTTCAAGATGATGCACAAATGTATGGTTTAGTAATTTGTCTACTCATATTCTTTTGTCTTTTTATGTAAAGTAGAATATTTAAAATATACTCTGCTCATATTTTCAACTTCATGTATACAGGAGAATTACGAACAAAAGAATTATTTGTGTCACCTGTGGAGTTTCTTGTTTCATGGTTTGAAATACAAACTCACATTTTCCCTAAAGTAACTGTGTAAAAAAAACTTCTACAACTTTGCAGCTGTATGTGTTCGGCTTCTAGTGAAAGACCTACACATATAGCACAAGTTTTATGTGTATTCAAACTTTTCTGTCTTCAAAATTCAGTTACAGATCATAAAGAGCTTTAGCTGTCACATACATAAAAAGCCTCTGTTAATGTATTGACATGAAGGATTCGGAAGGTACCCTGAATTGTGATCAGAACAATAAATAAAGTGTTTGAATTACTCTTGGCTGAACTTATCATCATTATGATGATACACTTTGAATGATGGAACTGCCAGAGGTAAAATTTTACCCTAGTCCCTTGGTCCCATTGTCACTATTTTTCATCTCTGTCATTTTGCCAAAAGAAGTAGGAGATGTAGGCTTATATGTTTATTTTTTATTGAAACATAGTCGACTTTTATTTACAAGAGTTTGTGTATGAGAAATTCTGGTGTGCAAAGTAAAGCAAAGCAACTACCTTCAGCTGTTCTTTTTTGTTTTTTGATGATTGTTTTTTTGTGGTTTTTAAAAAATGTACATTCAATGTTTTATTTGTCGTCTTACTACACACTTTCCTGGAAAAATTGTGGAAGGTTCTATTTCATTCATTAAATTATTTGTGAATACCGGTATTGATTTTTGTCCTAATTGCTGTCTCTTTAATTTTTTTAAAAAAAATTTTAGTTGTTACATTTTTGGGTTTTTAAAAAAACAGACAGGAAGATGGGGTGACCTTGAAGGATGCATTTGGTTATGCTTGTGCTGGATTGTTCAAACTGAGTTACAACTGGAGCTGTTGTGCTTTTTTGCTTCCATTTCAATTTTACTGGGGTGGAAGATTACATGGTGGGTGGTTGGTGGTTTGGTCTGTTTTACCTATCAAACTTCTATCGTCCTTATCTCTACTTCTTTTTTGTGTTTGTTACTCTTCTGTAATACCTCTAATCTTCAGCACCTACATTACGTAATTGCGTTGCAAGTACCGTAAAAACGTTTTTTAAAACAAACAAGACCACATGTACTTGCAGGTGGGTTATGTCTGTAGTGTTGTGGGTAAGTTACTCAACTCATCATCGTGGGTTTGGTTGTTGAGTTGGAGGCTCAGCTCAGTCTGACGTTGTGTACTTGGGAAAGGCACTTAAGAATTGTTCCCTTTAGCTCTGGCCTATACTATCAGAGGTGGACATTAAAATTAACTTAAATTCAGTGGTACAACCTCTTAATTAACCGTATACTTATACATGTAGTTATAGTGTTGCAGTTTGAGGGGGTGGGAGGGGAAGAGGCTATCCAATTTTGCCATTTTTTTGTCAGGTGTAATGAAGTCGTTGTCATGCATTAAAGCTTTAACTTTAACTCTACGACAGTCTCAGGAACAACAACAGGAATAGTAATAAGTCTTGTTTTGGTGTTTTTTTTGGCTTGAAAATATTTTCGTGTTTGTACTTCATAAAACTGTTTTAATGTGTAAATTTTCTTGAAAAGCAATAAAGATCATACCAGTGAGAAAAAGGACTAGCTTCTTTTAAGACATGCTAGAAAAGACCAAAAATCTAGACTAGGAACATTTGAAGTCTTCCTGTTTCATGTTTGAAATTTTTTTATTTCTCACTTCCAGGTGTCCTGAAGTTATGTAAAGTAAGTAGGCTTTACGAAAATGTGACTCTCTAAATTTTCATTTCATTGTTGTGATCATGGTTTGCCATTCATTTCTTTGCTCAGCTGCTTTATCCTGGTCTCTGCGTCACCCATCTGTTAGGACTTTCCTAGCAAGTTGCTGTGGGTCTTCCCCTACCTCATCTGATTTCTACTTTCCCAATGAGAGTTACATGCTTAAGGCCTTTATGTCAATTTAAGTGCCCTAGAAATTGCTTTTGTCTCTTAGTAGTGAGCGGCTCTTGTGGGCTTCTTTCGGTTTAACTTTGATTTTTTTTTACTCCCACGAAATTCTCGACGGTTTCCCCCAAAAACACATTTCTGCTGCTTCTATTTTATTTTCACTGTCTTTGGTAGTTGTCCAGCACTCGTAGCTGAATAGAAAACCTGACCGAACATAGCCTTTCGCTACTTTTAGTCCTCTTACTTTGGTATGGAACTCATTGAGGTATTTTTTATTAAAACTCTTCAGCTAAGCTATTACGATCCTTCGTTTTATTTCTACGAAACATTACTAAAATGTATGAATTCGGACAGCTGAAAATAACACACATACGCTTGAGTTCTTTGCTAAAATTGAATTTCATTCTTATCTTTTCTTTATTATACCACGAATATGATTATATTATCTTATGCCAATCAAGGGCAATCTCTTCTGAGTCCTATACATTCCCAAGCTAAGAGTTGCTGTGAACCTGTTTACTGTTATTACTGTTATTTTGAGTTTTGGAAGAGTGATGAGGGTTCATGGCGCCTGCTGCTGGAGACGCCCCTGGCTCTTCAGACTCGAGGAGAGGATCCTTGGGCCCTTCCTCTTTAGCTTTTTGTGTCGGTTCCACTGCGTCTCTGCCGTCCTGTGCCTGGTCGTCTGTTACTGGTGGCACTTCTCCTGCCGTCTCATCTGACGACGCAGCTTGTTCGTCTGCTTGCTGCTCTACGTCATCAGATTCCTCTTTCTGCTCTTTGCCTCCTCCTCTTTCTCCATCTTCTTCCTCTCCCGTTTCTGCTCTTTCTTCCCCTCTTTCTTCTTCTGCTTTCCTTTCTTCCTCTTTGTCGACCTCCTCCCTCAGGGATGGGATGGGTGTGTAACGTGACTTGAGGGTTTCGAGGTCTGGCAAGGATTTCCAGGGAAAATATTTCCCCCTAGGGTCCGCCATGACGATCTCCCTACCGTTCTTTGCGATGACGTCAAGAGTTTTGGGGTCCAGGAAAAGCAGCACGGGGATTCCCCTTATGCTAAATTTACAGGCCACTTCCTCCTGGGGAGCAGACAGTGGTAATGGTAACACAAGACCAGTTCATTTGTTCTGTTTTTTTCTACACAGTGAGTCTGTTGGTTCTTTTTTTTTTTATAATAGAGGGTTTTACGGCGCTCGCAACTGCATAAGGTCATATGAGCGCCAAGGGGTGGTGTCAACAGAGAATTCTTTACTGAGAATCGGACTTACTCTGCTCACCTCTCTAGCTTCAATAGCACAATGTCTACTTCGACTATCAAGGCACCCCGGAAATAGCAGGTCACAAGAGAGTGATAAACATACAAAAGAAGTAGAGGAAAATGACAATAGTAAGGATTTTTTTTATAGTAGAGGGTTTTACGGCGCTTGCAACTGCATAAGGTCATATGAGCGCCAAGGGGTGGGTGTCAACAGAGAAGTCTTGACAGGGAATCAGACTTAGACTGCTCACTTCTCTAGCTTCAACGGCACAAGGTCTGCTTCGACTATCAAGGCACCCCAAAATAGCAGGTCACAAGGGAGTGACAAACATACAAAAGAAGTAGAGGAAAATGACAATAGTAAGGATAAGTAAAGAAAAAGCAGCAGCTCCCTGTTGCAGATCAGTCACAGTTATGAGCATGATATGAACCAGCCCATTTACAATTCTACTTGCTTGAACGAAATATGTCCCCCCTTTGGGAATGGCTTAAAGACACTACAGCCAGTGGCACTGTGTTGGTTCAAAAGCAAGCAAGGT
>NW_004798103.1:52482-57482 GCF_000002075.1 Aplysia californica | reverse complement strand
ATTGTGGATTGTTGAAGTCAAAGGTTTTCACTGGCTTTGGAAGTAGATTCTAGATCTAGAGTTGGCGGAAGGGGAAGTGTTGCGAGTTTATTACATAGACTTGTACTATATCCCAGACTTTGCACCCTGACGTAATTCCGGTTATCTGTGGCGCTAATTATTAGAATTAGTTTGGAGTCAAATGAAGGGCAAGTGGAAGAAAGAGTTGTGCGCACTTGACATAGTGAGACTAGTATTTTGCCCTTCTTTTTGGTTGCCTTTGGTGTGCATGTTTGGAAAATAAGTTTTTATAGAGAGCAAATTGCAGCTGCCATGACAGACAATGCATTTTAAGGATATATTGTGGTGCAAATTGGGAAAAGTAATTTAGTAAAGTGAGCCCTTTTTGTGTTGGTTTCTTTTCCTTTTCGTTGCTAATGTTGCGGTTACTGGGGTTTTTTTTTTATCGTTCTTTTTCCCTCTTCGCCCTCCCCTTCCCTTTCCTGTTCTAATTCTTCTTCTTCTTCTTCTTCTTCTTCTTCTTCTTCTTCTTCTTCTTCTTCTTACTAATAAAGCAGCACTAATTTGATTAATTACGCGCGCCAGATAGAAAATGTCGTTTATGGAAATATAGACAGTTATGGAACAAGTTTAAGCTGTATTTTGCTTGTAATTATCTTAGCTGTCTCTGCTATTGTGCTAGGATAAAATAAGCTAACAACATCTGCATGGAATAAAGTAATTCTCAACGTAAAATTGTTATGCCGAACGGAAAATTAAGGGACGTCACCGCGTCTTGCTTAGCTCTAATCACCTAAATATCTTAAGTATCTCCCTTGAAATATTGACCTACTTTCATACCTTCTTTGTTCGAGATTTTGGCGCCACCCGCGAGTTCTTTTCTTCTCCCGAAACTTGCCACCCCATCGAAATGCCCCCTCAATCTTTGCGCTTCACTCTCCTGTCCAGCTTTATTGCCGGAACCATATTATGAGGAGCACAACTGAAAACTAGTGAAATTGCGCGTTACAATACGACTTTAAATTCTGAGATGAGGAGACAGCTACACTGGAAAAAAAACAACGGTGAAAGAGTCTAAAAATAACTTGTGTGGCCTGAAGAGACGTCAAGACCAAAAGTGTTGACAAAAGATTATTTTTGAAAGGGGTTATTATTATTTGTAATTTTAAAATTTTATTTTAAAAAAAAATTTATTTTTTTGGGGGGGGAGGTCCAACACAATCGAAGTAGTTATACTCAACAACGACCATCAATACAAATATCAACATTAACAGCATAATCATATATATATATATATATATATATATATGTAAGTAACACTTCACAGCCCTCATTCCTTGTTCTAAAACATGATTGTAATTGTAGACCAATACATATTTGATTTACGTTTGCGTTTGTACAAAAACAAAGCTGTGTGTGTGTTTGTGGGGTGGCTTCATTTGAAAGTACAAGCCATTCATACTCTGTTGTGAGTGTGTTTGTGTTTGTTTGTTTGTTTGTTTGTGTGTGTGTGTGTGCGTGTGTGTGAGTTTGTTTGTTTGTTTGTGTGTGTGTGTGTGTGTGTGTGTGTGTGTGTGTGTGTGTGTGACTGAGTTTGTTTGCGCGTGAGTGTGTGCGAGCGAGTGAGTATGGACTGCATGCCAGTGCATATGTCGGGTGGGGGAAGGTGTGTACACACGTGTGATCTAAGAAGAAGAATCTAAGAAGAATCTAAGAAGAAGAAGAAGAAGAATCTAAGAAGAAGAATATAAGAAGAAGAATCTAAGAATCTAAGAAGAAGAAGAAGAAGAAGAAGAAGAAGAAGAAGAAGAAGAAGAAGAAGAAGAAGAAGAAGAAGAAGAAGAAGAAGAAGAAGAAGAAGAAGAAGAAGAAGAAGAAGATGCGAGAGAGCGAGAGAGAGAGAGAGAGAGAGGGGGGGGATAGATAGATAGATAGATAGATAGATAGATAGATAGATAGATAGATAGATAGATAGATAGATAGATAGATAGATAAATAGATAGGTAGATAGATAGATAGATAGATAGATAGATAGATAGATAGATAGATAGATAGATAGATAGATAGATAGAGACAGAGGGGGTAAGGAGAGGGGAGAGAAAGAGAGAAATAGATAGAGGAAGAGAGAGACGGGCTGATTGAGTGGATGAGGTGCGAAGTCAAAGAAGCTTAACTGATAGCCTGATAAAACAAGAACTCGTGAGTGTTTTCTCCAGCTGTCTTCACCTGAAAAAAGAAATCTCCCGCTTTTCCTCCGTTATTTCTTCTCCCTCTTATGATTCCAGCAGTTTTAATTTTAGATGTAAAACACATGCTGTGATAGACTCTATCATTCACCTTTCAAATGCTGCAACTTAAACTTTGAGAAAAAACTTAAGAAAGGAAAAAACATCCCGCGATTTTGAGGCGATGAGATTGCGCTGAAGTCTGAAGTTAGCCTTCTCGCAAGGCCTTCGTTGGCGCGGTACAAACACGACGCGCATGCGCCCCAGCTGTATTTGAGCGAAGAGGCACAACAAAACACAGGTACAGTGTGTGTGCCTGTGCGTGTGACACCACCGAATGAGGTGAGGCGAAGTCTTCAGTTTGTCCGCTTCAGTCACACAGTAGACGACGTGACGAAGGCGACATAGAGCGTATGGACTCTTCTTCACTATTTCTTTCAGTGGGCAGTGTTCAAAATTCACATCGGAGTTGTTTTCATTCATGTTTGGATTATAGTCTGCACTTCAACTACAGTGTCGTCGCTGGAAGCAGTGTTCAAGTCGTCGATTGACCCGATCGTTGTTTTTGCGGTGTCATACGACACGAAGACGAAAGGGTCCACGGGCGACGTGCGACACCACAGGGCGAGTTCACAACGTTCAGTGTCGAATGTGTGCTCAAGTGTGATTTCTGTGTGTAGCACCTGAAAGGTGACAGGTGTTCAAATGGGAAAAGATCTGGATATACTTCAAGCTGTGAAAGACAATGACCATGCCGCGTTGCAGAAACTATTTCAAAAGGCGACGAAAGCGGGGAAAAATAGTAAGTCTTACATTTGGTCTACTCATTGTGACTGTTTACATTTGTCAAAGACAAGATCTCGCCTTATAACAATCTTGTAGCTTATTTAGGAACTTTTCTGTTTCTTTTGGTCTTTTTGGTGATCGTTTTTTAAAGTAACACCTACTTTTCAAACTATCCGTTCTATGTGCTACTGCTTGGTTCTCCCTCCAGGGAACTTGATTAAGTTTGCACTTCTATTTTTACTTTATTTGTTCACCTGTCCCTTCTCTTATTTCTTTGATCCCTAGATCTAGTCTTTTTCTGTGACAGGGTTCTCTTTGCATGCTATGATTATACAGACCTCGATAGATAGATCTAGAATCTAGTTGTTTTGAATTGTAAGGGCTCTCTGTGATGTGTGAGCCTAATTTGTCTTGTTATTCAGTCAGTCAGTCTGCCTATACATTGTGTGGCGCAAACTTAATCTACCAAAGTTTCACAAAAAATGCACGCACTCACGCAGATGCGCAATCAGACAGAGAAACAACAACAATAGTAGGCGTATATTAGCTTATTATCTCTCCCCCCCCCCTCACACACACTAACACACAAACGCACATTGACGCACACACACACACACACACACACACACACATACATTGACACACACGCACATATTGACACAGACACGCACTCATTGACACACACGCACACATTCACACACACACACACACACACACACACACACACACACACACACACACACACACACACACACACACACACATTCACACACGCACACACACATTCACACACGCACACACGCACACACACACACACACACACATGCGCTCAAGGGATGCCTTGTTGCTTTCAAATTAACCCATTATGATCACTCTTCATTTCTTTTTGTTGTCCTTCAAAATCATGTTTACAATTTTATTTTGTTCCTTTTAAAAGAAGGATCCCGCTCCCCCAAGCCACATGCACACCATTCTGCCTTAAACTCTCCAAACTTTGTCTACTTTTTAATCCTTTACAATTTCGTGCATCAGATTCCTCCCAAGCGTTCTTCAACAACATCCTGTTTATCACTATTACACCCTCTCCCTTGAAGCACACACACACATACACACACGCACACGCACGCACGCACGCACGCACGCACACACACACACACACACACACAGTCACTCACTGACACACACATTCTCTTTCTCACACACACACACACATACACGCGCTCGCGCTCACACACAGTCACTCACTCACACACACAGTCACTCACGCGCGCACATACACACACTCACAATCACACACACTCACAATCACACACACACACACACATGTATATTATTAATTTTTATACACCCCAACTTTTCCGTTCCTTTTGACACATGGCTCTGATTTATAAATTCAACAGTCGTAAAACACGTAAGCCTACGTTCTGTTGAATTATATCAGGCCTGTGACCCTTTAAGACAACTTTATCATTTCATCCTCTTCGTTTCATAAATAGGTGTGTGCAGATGACTGATTGTGGTTTTGTTTTGTTTTTAACTTAAAACTTGTATCGTATAAAGATGATAGCATGAACAATGTTCCTTAAAAGCAATCGAACCGTTTTAATTGCAATTTAGACTTTTGTCGTAATGATGCGTCTGAAAATAGGCTTGTTATCTGATAATAATATTATTATAATCGCACAAAGTAAGCGCTTACATGCGAGAGCTGCGTGCGAGTGATATGGCGTTCAGAGATTGTTTGTGTGCAGTCTCTGCTTGATAAAAGTAGAGGCTGGTGAACTTCTAATGTTTTAATAAGCAGTGATAATGTGTTAAGAATGTGCTCCACTCAAAGATAGACCGGCACGTGTGTGTACCACCCCTGATAGTCTTGTAAATAGTGTCTTTGACTTTTGAGTTGTCTGTCCACCCCTCTTGTAATATTTTCTGATCACCTTCACTCACTTTCTCTCTCTCTCTCTCTCTCTCTCTCTCTCTCTCTCTCTC
>NW_004798103.1:49924-50616 GCF_000002075.1 Aplysia californica | reverse complement strand
AGAGAGAGAGAGAGAGAGAGAGAGAGAGCAAGCGTGTGTGCGTGCGTGTGTTCGGTACCATTGCAAAGACCACCTACATGTACTTTGTATAGAGACGTGTTATCTTGTCGCAAAACGCCTTAATCCGATCGAGTTGGACGATGCGTGTGTTCTCGTTGTCTCGATAATATCCGCTCGATTTTGTGGTAGTTTTGTATAGGATACGGCGTGTGTTTGGCTGCAATGTGTATCGTCATCGCTGGATCGACTCCGTGTGACATTTCTGATTATCAGACATGTCTTGTCTTCTGGCATTCTAGAAAGCAATCTGTATAGGCGCGGATGTAGCGTATTACATTTGAGCGCGAGCGCGCGTACGTTCGCGAATGTGAGTGGAGCCGAGTTCTTTGTGGCGAAGGATAACGTAGGGTGGCTAATTTGGGGAGAAGGCAGGGGGGGGGGAGAGGGTAAAAATCAATTTTTTTTTTCTCCCCTAAAATGTCAAGATTATGTCTCTCCTTAAAAAAAATAATCATCCACAGGGCCACACCCCCATTTTACTCCTCACTGCATGACAAACACTGATACGTGTAGGCATTGATAAAGATTGATACGTCACACACGCATTTACACTCACGCACACACACACACACACACACACTCACACACACACACACACACACACACACACACACACACACACACACACACAC
>NW_004798103.1:45380-47514 GCF_000002075.1 Aplysia californica | reverse complement strand
CAGGCAGTGTGAAGTCGGCGGTTGCTCGGGTGTGGTTTGGTCCTTCATTCCTATCAACTATCTATTGTCCTTATCTCTCCTTCTTTTCGCAGTACGTTACTGTCTCGTAATACCCGTAATCTTTGACACTTTTTGGACCTATTTGTGGCGCAAGTGCCGTAAAACTCTTATTAACATAACATAAACAACAACAACATCAACAACAATAAAAGAAAAAAGAAAAGAAGTTGTGTCTTTAGGAAAGGCGCGTCATACGAGTTTCCCATTTGGCATGGTCCTTTTAGAGATGGGCGTTTGACTCGGAGGTCCCACCTCGTAAATAACCTAATAGTGTTGACAAGGACGAACTTAAACCTATACCGTTTCACCGTTCTTCACAGGCAGACAGGAACAATAGAGGGAAAGAACAGAAGGAAAACACCCAACCACCCGCGAGCTATATATCCAGGAACATGTATTCATTACTGTTCTAAATATATTTTCTTACCAGTTGGATTTTAGGTCGTGACTGTATCAATCAAAGGAGGTGTTGGGAATGGCTTCAGGTTTCAAGAGTCGAGCCATTTTCTGTCTGTCTATTTGCTAAGAGTGAACCACAGTGGCAGTTGTTTATTGGATGGGGATTTCTATCTCTTTTTTTTTTTCAGTCGGTCCCCAACTAATTGAAGAAACACGTCTTGCCCTTGATGGCCAGTATCGTTATCATGTGGGCTGGTCTGTAGGCTTCACCGCCCGGAAAACAAAACATTGCAACTGGGCTGATGACGCTTTGTCATTTTAAGGGGGGGGGGGGATGAAAAGATGGCGATTCATGAAGCAAACAGATATGATGAGGAACGTTATTTATTTATGTATTTATTTATTTATTTATTTGTTTGTTCATTCATTTATTTATAACTTAACCTTCAAGAAGGTAACGTGGTTGGTCTGGTTCCGACGTTAAGCGTCGTGCATTTGCAGCCAGCATTGGCTGATCCCTACAGACTCGATACTCATTGAGCAGCTGCTGTTGTGGCTTCCCTCTCTCATTAGGCGACTCGGCAGTACCACAGCATTGATCTTGTCATGACGAATGGCGTAAAGTTAGTCATCATGTCCGGCGTGACGACTCATTACAGTGAGGCATCGTGGTGAAATCAGGCGCTCGTCAAAATAATGAAATGGAAGAAAACGACATTACGTAATTATTATCGAGTTCATTCTTTTCTCTTTTGTGGCCCAACACCTCTTACATCTACACTATATTTTAAAAACATATTTATTTGTGGATTTTATTAAGATACGTTGGTCAAGGGTACAAGGAAAATGTAAATATGCAGTTTCCAAAGGCCCGCAAGCTTTCGAATTTACCAAACTTTGGCGGCCGTTTTTTTGCTAATTTTATCAGATGGTCCCCACCCCCTTCAATTGGCAAATATATCGACTTCTATTCAAGGTTCACGGCTATTATTATTTTTATCAAAAGCAAGACAAATGAACCAACTGTAAGTTGACTCAAATAACTCCATATGCCCCCAAAACTGACGAGCGCCTGATTCCTCCGTGTCGTGACGACTCATTTCTCCCTTGGGTTCTGGAGCACTTGCTGCCAAGAGCTGACGCTCGTGCAAGGCGTTTGGCCCACTTCATTGTGTCCCCTCAGTGGAGAACTTGGGTAAGGGGGGCTGGCTACGCTGGGATAAGTGCATGTAGTAGAACGTTAACGTGGGGTTGGGTGGAGGCAATGCCTGCTGTATGAAAATCAATCAATCAATAAATGAATTACTCTTTTATTGATTCAAGAAGGGCAATTTGGTTTACTTTTGCAAACATACATAATGCACACATACATAAATACCTATAATTATAAATTACGTACATAAATACATGCACACATACATACATGAATACACAATATCACACCTATACAGAACAATTTACAGCCTTGCCATTGCCGGTTTCCACTGCGATACATACTGCCTATACATTAGATATTGGGTGGAGGGGCATGATTTAGTTTTTGCTTGTTTGAGTTAAGAGTTGTACGACGCTTGATGCAGTTAGGTCATACTTGTATCGAAGGTTCGGTTTCAAAGTATGACATCGTGATCACGTTCGGAAAATTAAGTAGAGGCGAGGATGTCATGGTGAGGGG
>NW_004798103.1:42996-44780 GCF_000002075.1 Aplysia californica | reverse complement strand
AGAGAGAGAGAGAGAGAGAGAGAGAGAGAGAGAGAGAGAGAGGTGAAGGTGTAGAACAATGTTAATTGTCAGTGAGTGATCGAGAGATACTTTTTGATGAAGACGCATGTATATCGTTACTACATTTTCTATAGCGTTGGCAGTGATCGCAGCTCTGCCTTTGTACTTTTGTTGCAGAAGCTATTTTTCCCTGTGTGAACGCATAACACAATTTCTGTGTCTTTATTCTTTAGGGAGTGCCGTTTTGACAGTGATGTAGGGGAAAGTATAAGTTGTCATCCGGCAAGCGGTCCGCTGTACTTCTTTCTGGTGTCTTTTGAGCGTAACGCCGAATGGGTGATTTTCCTCACCCCCTGGAGAGATTTATGGCATGGACGCTTTATTTTCTATGAAAAGCAGATACACAGTAGCGCACCCTCCCCCCATTTTCTTTGTCACTATAGTGGAGTGGTGAATTTTACAGTGTCTGTGCCCATCCCGAAATGCTCAGCGTCCAATTCAGGCATGGGTGGTTGGAGGGTGTTTCCTGTGCTCATCCCCTTTGTGTGTTTATTCTCTATTATTATTTGTAATATACGCATGGGGTTATTCTTTTCGTCTAGCATTTTATGACGACCGCCGCCCCCCCTATTTTTTTTTTACATTATGAGCTTGGACTCAGCGTTTTCACAGTGGTCTTATACTGCTTGACGCTCTAAGTGAGGGTGCGATTATATATTATGTATATTATACATAAAAGTAAATTAATGGCATGCTGTTTCTATTATGACCTTGTATGGGACCTTGTCTTGCTTCCCTTAGCATGTCAGATATTGTGTATGCTTTTAAGCGTCTTCCGTGTAGTCTCAAGTAGAGAGAGAGAGAGAGAGACCTTGTCTTGCTTCCCTTAGCATGTCAGATATTGTGTATGCTTTTAAGCGTCTTCCGTGTAGTCTCAAGTAATGATATTAAATGTACACACGCTTGCCGCAAAGTCCCTAAAAAGCTTCATAAAAGAATACTTTACAAACGCATCAACAGAACTGATGACCTTTGCGGCTAGTTTTGGCCTTCTTTTTTTCGAATATTTTTGAGGTCTTGTACCTTGGAGCAGGGGCGCGATGCGGTTTTGTCAGTATTTACACGGGGCCATTTCCCCAAGTGGTCTTCAGCGATCGGACGTGTGAAGTGGGTGTTATCTTGGAGTTGAGGGGCCAGTTGAGTGCCGGCTTTCCATTGCCCGTGTTGGAACTGAACCCGGGGAGTTTGTTTGCTTTGTCCTGTAAAGAGTTTCTCGTTTTAAGGCTCATTATGTTCCCTAGTTTGTAATGCTACGACATAATTATGGACTATCTCTGAATCTGACACCGTCCTTCTACGTAATCGTTGTCTGTCTAAGTCTCATCTACATTTACACACAATTGTCTGTCTCCTAATTCTGTCTGTCGACGCGATTGCATTGCGGTTGTCTGTCCTTCCATCCGTCTCTATGCTGTTCTTCTGTCTGTCCTTCCATCCGTCTCTATTCTATGCAATTCCTCTGTCTGTCCTTCCACCCATCTCTGTGCTGTTCCTCTGTCTGCCTATGTGTATCTTATGTCCTTGAACCGTCCCCTATTTTGCGTTCTTTCTTTCACACGTAAGCTAAAGCTTTCCTCAAAACCAATTGTACGCACAGGAACCGACAAAAACTATCTCCCCGGTCCCCTGACCCTTGCAAATTGAGCGCTCGTCCATCCCTCGAGCACCACAGAGATTAAGAAATACATCCCTTCCTGCATAAAAAACCCAGAGAGCCCCCCCCC
>NW_004798103.1:40769-42896 GCF_000002075.1 Aplysia californica | reverse complement strand
GAGAGAGAGAGAGAGAGAGAGAGAGAGAGAGAGAGAGGGGAGAGAGGGGGGGAGAGAGAGAGAGGGGGAGAGAGAGAGAGAGAGAGAGAGAGAGAGAGAGAGAGAGAGAGAGAGAGAGAGAGAGAGAGAGAGAGGTGAAGGTGTAGAACAATGTTAATTGTCAGTGAGTGATCGAGAGATACTTTTTGATGAAGACGCATGTATATCGTTACTACATTTTCTATAGCGTTGGCAGTGATCGCAGCTCTGCCTTTGTACTTTTGTTGCAGAAGCTATTTTTCCCTGTGTGAACGCATAACACAATTTCTGTGTCTTTATTCTTTAGGGAGTGCCGTTTTGACAGTGATGTAGGGGAAAGTATAAGTTGTCATCCGGCAAGCGGTCCGCTGTATTTCTTTGATGTTTCTTTTGAGCGTAACGCCGAATGGGTGATTTTCCTCACCCCCTGGAGAGATTTATGGCATGGACGCTTTATTTTCTATGAAAAGCAGATACACAGTAGCGCACCCTCCCCCCATTTTCTTTGTCACTATAGTGGAGTGGTGAATTTTACAGTGTCTGTGCCCATCCCGAAATGCTCAGCGTCCAATTCAGGCATGGGTGGTTGGAGGGTGTTTCCTGTGCTCATCCCCTTTGTGTGTTTATTCTCTATTATTATTTGTAATATACGCATGGGGTTATTCTTTTCGTCTAGCGTTTTATGACGACCGCCGCCCCCCCCCCCCTATTTTTTTTTTACATTATGAGCTTGGACTCAGCGTTTTCACAGTGGTCTTATACTGCTTGACGCTCTAAGTGAGGGTGCGATTATATATTATGTATATTATACATAAAAGTAAATTAATGGCATGCTGTTTCTATTATGACCTTGTATGGGACCTTGTCTTGCTTCCCTTAGCATGTCAGATATTGTGTATGCTTTTAAGCGTCTTCCGTGTAGTCTCAAGTAATGATATTAAATGTACACAAGCTTGCCGCAAAGTCCCTAAAAAGCTTCATAAAAGAATACTTTACAAACGCATCAACAGAACTGATGACCTTTGCGGCTAGTTTTGGCCTTCTTTTTTTCGAATATTTTTGAGGTCTTGTACCTTGGAGCAGGGGCGCGATGCGGTTTTGTCAGTATTTACACGGGGCCATTTCCCCAAGTGGTCTTCAGCGATCGGACGTGTGAAGTGGGTGTTATCTTGGAGTTGAGGGGCCAGTTGAGTGCCGGCTTTCCATTGCCCGTGTTGGAACTGAACCCGGGGAGTTTATTTGCTTTGTCCTGTAAAGAGTTTCTCGTTTTAAGGCTCATTATGTTCCCTAGTTTGTAATGCTACGACATAATTATGGACTATCTCTGAATCTGACACCGTCCTTCTACGTAATCGTTGTCTGTCTAAGTCTCATCTACATTTACACACAATTGTCTGTCTCCTAATTCTGTCTGTCGACGCGATTGCATTGCGGTTGTCTGTCCTTCCATCCGTCTCTATGCTGTTCTTCTGTCTGTCCTTCCATCCGTCTCTATTCTATGCAATTCCTCTGTCTGTCCTTCCACCCATCTGTGTGCTGTTCCTCTGTATGTCTATGTGTATCTTATGTCCTTGAACCGTCCCCTATTTTGCGTTCTTTCTTTCACACGTAAGCTAAAGCTTTCCTCAAAACCAATTGTACGCACAGGAACCGACAAAAACTATCTCCCCGGTCCCCTGACCCTTGCAAATTGAGCGCTCGTCCATCCCTCGAGCACCACAGAGATTAAGAAATACATCCCTTCCTGCATAAAAAACCCAGAGAGCCCCCCCCCCCACCCCTGGCCGCACACACGCGCGGGGGAAAAAGACAAAAGAGAGAAAAAGTATGATCTGTAATATTAATGATCGAAAAAAAGAAGGGGTATCTCTTCCCCAGCCCCACCCTTCGGCGTTAACTGCCTGACCACCCCACAAATCGAACATTATAATGAGAGAGGACGAGCGACTGGTTCGGAGAGGGCTGCGAATACATTTGTAGAACTTTTTATTTTTGGATCGGGCTCTGTTGGCAATAATCATCCAGGACACCTCCCCCCCCTTTTTCCCCCAAAAAAAGCAACAAACAAAAACCCATCCCCCCGCGCTCCAGCCAGATCTCCCGACCCTC
>NW_004798103.1:39246-40453 GCF_000002075.1 Aplysia californica | reverse complement strand
GGATCGAAGGGTTGGGGTGTGGTCTTGGGGGATGAGGGAGGATGAGTGGATTGTGGGAGGGGGGATGGGTGCGGGTTTATTGAATAATGTATGATGGGTGTTTGAGCGCGCTTTGGGGGCGAAACGATGGTGCTTCAGCGGCCATCACTCCCAGACTTCTGCCAGTCATACCGGTGACTCGACTAAGTTCTCTTCTACTCTCAAATAGTTTCAGCGTGTTTTTCTTTGGATTTTAATTGGAAAAAGAGAGGAAGGGAATCATAAAAAGCATTCTGTGATTCAATTTGCTGTCTCATGTGAGCGTGTTCGCCTAGTGGTTGTTCGTGCAACAGTGAGCTCCGTGTGGTAATATCGAGACTTTGATTGCCACTAATTCTTGTGGCTTCAATTTGTAGAGTTTTTCTTTAATTTCCTGTAAGGGCATGCACTTTTAACTTGTACGCCTATTGGAGACATTAAATTTTTTTTCCATGAGATTCCTTGTTCGAGTATTCTATAGCAGGTCTACTTTTCTGGAAGAAATAGTGGATTATGTTTAGAGGATTATTGGGAAAACAAGAAATTGGGTAATCACGCTTGAGTCTTTTTATAAAAACAAGACGTCTTCTTGAAGCATGCACAGCCTGGTGAAATGTGAAAGAAAGCTAAATTAACCAAAGAAGGCGTACTGTCTCTTTATCATCACTGTTCTCAACAGCAAAGTGTTTGTTTGCTGATGGTTTAGAGAGTCTTGTATAAGCTAATCTTTCTCAGCCTTTGGGTAGCATTCTTTCTCGGTTTCCTTACGTGCATGAAGTATCTGTGGAATTCGGAATCCGGATAATTGGCAGTTCCCTACCTTACGGCACGGCCTTCAGTGAGTTGGCCCGTGTCGCTTCGCTGGTTCGTGGCAAGCAGTGGAGAGAGAGAGAGAGAGAGAGAGAGAGAGAGAGTTAGAGTTGGGCGGGGGGGTAGAGTAAGAGACAGAGAGATAATTGTAAGAGACTGACGTCTATTTCAACACTGTTAAGTTATTTGAAAGGCAGGAACTCTGAATTAAACTTACCGAGCTTAGTGGGTGGAGAACCTAGAGACTCTATGAATAACCCCATGTTCAAAAACACCCAGTTCGAGAATCGAATCAGGGTCATTTGCACCATAGCCTGGCATAATATCAAATGACATAAGAGCTTGCTAACACACACACACACACACACACACACACACA
>NW_004798103.1:37280-39146 GCF_000002075.1 Aplysia californica | reverse complement strand
GAGAGAGAGAGAGAGAGAGAGAGAGAGAGAGAGAGAAAGAGAGAGAGAAAGAGAGAGAGAGAGAGAGAGGGAGAGAGGGGGGGAGGGGACGCATCTCGCTCTAATGACACAAATGACACGCTTGACGGTACACGGCTTCGGACTGCTGGTTGTTGGAGAAATAGAAGCAGATCATTTTGTACTATATGCACCTGGAACAAAAAGTTATGTTTTACTATCCACTGTCCACCCCAATCTCTTTTGAAGACACACAACGTATGGCAGTTGCTGTCATCAGAATATAGACGAAGAATTGTGTAGGTGTGCCTTAGGGGGAAAAAAGAATGCTTCTCTCCACTGTCCTCTTCCAGTCTTTATGACGATTCACAACATCAGACATAATATTATGTTTACTGTTCGTTCACAGACAGAACAATATTATGTATGCGCGCGTGCCAGAAAATAGGAATGGTTCCTTGGCCGCATCCCCTAACGTATGAAGATACATGGCCTTCTGCTGTGTGCAGCTCGTAGAAATGTTACACTTACGTACAGATAAATTATGTTAGTGTACAAGAAAACCAGGATAGCTGCTGTAGTTTTCCAACTCTCATGGAGACATTCAACAAACCTCTGACGGATGTTTACTGTGTACATCGGGGCCATACGCTGAGAATTGTGTTTTAGTGTGTCTGAACCCTTTACCCTTCTTTTCCCCTCCCCCCGTCTTCTATAAAGTGGATCCACCAATATCAGACAGGATGTACGTGGATTCTGTGTAAAGTGTAGAGTGGCGTGAGTGCTCACGGAGAAGAGAGTACGGTATTCAGAGAATGTCCCACTTTCCTGTGCTGTGTCCCCGAGATAGCAGAGAGAGCCCGTGTCCCCCTCGCCTGAGCGCGAGGGTTTCTTCGTTGATCTGACCCCTGGTTCACCCGCGCCAGGTGAAGCTGTGTGCTGGTTGAAGAGATGACCCACTTCGCCCTGCCCGGCCGAACAGAACCAGGTAAGACAACGGCCTGGTTGCTTTGGATGGGTTTGTTGAAATTGGGGAAAGTCAGCCGGACACACGGGATGTCCGACTGGTCCCTTGCAAGCCATTAACTCGAGGCTTTGTGTTACGTGGAATTGCATCCGCCGTCCCGGCGTTGCGTAATGTAGAACATGGCAAACACAAATCTACTGCTGTTTTCAAGTAACAGTGGTTCCACTTTGGCAAATAAACAAACAGACAGACAAACAAACAAACAAACAAACAAACAAACGAACAAACAAACAAACAAACTTTGACGTTTTCAATTACTTGGTGCATGTACAACTATTACCACTCTGACCTACTTCTTTTCTTGTTACGACAAGAGTATGACAGTCGATTATTCCCAGCGTCTGTCGTGTAATTGTTAGGCTTTTCGTGAGTTTAGTGCCCACTTGCTGAAGTAAGAAAAAAAAAATTAAATCGTGTATCTTCTTTCTTTCTGTTGGGATTCTGTATTCCAATCAGCCCGGGTTGGCCTTGCAGGCGTAATCGAAGCAGTATATGCCTTCTAAATGATCTAGATTGTGTTCACGAAGACGTTAAAAGTGGACGGTTATTGACAGTAATTCCAGGGGTATTAGATATCGTTCTTTCCTCCAGAGGAGGCATAAATTGTGTTGTGTTTTATTTTTAGCTCTCCTGGAAAATGAAACGATGTGCTTTAGGGCTTCTTGAAATTAGACACCGACCTGTCTTGGCATGTGATTTCTTCTGTCGCTGTCGCAAGTTGCTCCTTAAAATGTTTAAATACGTTTGTTCTTGTATCACGAATTATGCCAGAAAGGAACATGATTAGTGAGGTTGTTTTGTGTTCGGAAAAAGGGAATAAAAGTTGGAAAAGGGGGAGGGGG
>NW_004798103.1:35686-36740 GCF_000002075.1 Aplysia californica | reverse complement strand
AGGGGAGAGAAGAAATGACTGCGGCCAAAAAAAAAAAAGGAAAAATAACTGGTTAGTTGCGTGTAGCCTAAAATAATACGTGTGTTGTGTGGCGGGCTATTGGTAGAACTTGCCCTAAATTCTCCGGAATCGCCTACGGGAACGTTTTGAGCAGGATTATTTACGGTGGGTTTGTTTGCGATCCTGCTTTGACCGCCATGCAACAAAATATGCAAACCGCCGACTCGCAAATATCAGCTTATTTCGAACTCAGCAAACGATGCATTCGCGCTGTTTATTATGCATAACATTATCATGCTTCGCTCGGTGTACACAATTTGCATTTAACAAAGACGTTTTTGAATTTATAATTATCATATTATCACTTGGGGGAAAAAAAAACCCCGATACTGCCAGAAAAAAGTGCTTTTTGTAAAGTTACAGTCGCAGTTATGTGAAAGGGGAATACGTCATGCTAAGGTGGCGAGGTGATCAACATTCTGCTGCGTTTGGAGTTCAATGGACAGAGACTGTTTGACATTTCAATATTTTCACTGGGCCAGTGCGTCTGGCGCTTGTGCGTGGGACGTATTATATTATACGCCTATAAAGGACGCGTCATTTCATATTGATTTTTTAATTTGAAAAGTTCAGATTTTGAAAAATGCCCACTGCAGCAAATAAATTCCAACGCAGTTTTAGTCTTGTTATAAATCCCCTTTCTCATTTTCTCCCCTCCCCAGCCCCCTCCGCCCACAAAGAAACCAAACGAACAAAACAACAACAAATAACCAAGCAAACAAAAGATCGACCCTTAATAAAACAAAACACCCAAATCACACAAACCACACATTCTTCCCCCCCAAGAAAGAAGAAAGAAACATAGATCATCCATCAATCACCCCCCCTCCCAAAAACAAAAAAACACACACAAAAAACCCCAAAAATTAAAAACCACAAAAAAGAAACCCAAAAACCCCCACCAAAAACCAAAAACAGAAACAACTCAACAACAACAAAACCAAAAAAAAGAAGAAAGAAACAACAAACACATACACAGAAGACATCCTCCCCC
>NW_004798103.1:31175-32647 GCF_000002075.1 Aplysia californica | reverse complement strand
GGGTGTCTGTCTATCAAGGTGAAGTGGACTGGCCTAATCACGTCAGAGCCTCCTCATCTTCTTATCAAATCGGGGCCTTCGTGCAGCAGGGAAACTGACACGGTTTCAGACTTGCGACTTGAGTCCTTTTCGACCGCAGTCCTCAGAGATAGGTAAAAGGACAAATGGTGCCAATTCAAGACAACTAAAAACTGCGAAAGATCTTGTCAGTTTATTATTGAACGCTTAATTGGCTGCCTGCACTGCTTACTTCCCGGGAAGCCGAAAATTTTTCTGAGCTTTCTAGAGTCTTCTGGGATCGATTGTGAAGCGCCTAGAGCTTGCTGTTCAACGGGGGTATGTGCTATATAAATGCTGATTATTATATTATTATACATTTTGCATTATTAATAACTCTCTAAATTGAACGAAACTCAGTTGCTTGTAATCTTAATATGGTACGGTCATATATTCCCTTAAACTCTCAAAGATATTTAACAGACAGGAAAATTCGACTGTGCGTCGAGCTCCAATTAAACCAATTGAAATTTACGATGAGCCTTGAATATTCCCAAGAAATTCACGTTTACTAGACAGTGCTTTGGGGAATCCGAACCAGGGTTGTCAGCACTACATGCAGCCTAGGATGATTCCTACTGAAGTAAAGGCGCTTTCCAGGACCAAGTGGGCCGACCTGGAAGTGATTTATTTATAATTTATGTCTTGTGGGATAAGATTAGGAAAGATAAACTACATGTATATTGATCAACGAGGGGAATTTTAAGTGGATATACCAGTACTTCAACATACAAAGACTCAGCATCAATACAGAAATAAATGCACTCGTTACAGGCAGGAACACGTAAACACTCACAGATACCTCACACAAAGACAAGATAAACTCATACATAAACACTTCCCTCTGCTTCTTCTGTACTCATCAGTCACACACGTATAAGTAAATTAATAAACAAATTAAACAAGAACAATCTTAGTTCTTATTCCACCTCTATGACCCCCCCCCCCTCTTTTTCCTGCCCGTGCGTGATGTGTCATATCCGAGAGGTCTGCTGGGTATAAGTGTCGATAACCTGGCAGCTGGCAGTGATATCACGCGGGCTGTCTGAGATGGTTGTACACCATCATGGGAATTGTTCAATGAATGCCAGACTGCCATGTCATAATGGTATCCTGTGAAAGAACCTAGTAAGCCAAGATTTTGTAAAAATTTTTGATGTCCTGTTTTGAGAAACTGTGTTTTACTTTTTTCTTTGCTTTGTGTTGCTAGATGTGAAACTCTTCTTTTATTACCTAAGCAAGTCAATGTGGGGCCCTCTGATGTGTTTCGTTTTGTAAAGTCTATACTTGTCTTTAAGACGCCACCCCCCTCTCTCTTTCTCTCTTTCTCGTTCTCTTTCTTCCTCCCCCCTCTCTCTAGTCTCTCTCTCCCTCATCCCCCCTCTCTCTCTATGATATAGTTTCGTTCTCTCTCT
>NW_004798103.1:27883-28952 GCF_000002075.1 Aplysia californica | reverse complement strand
AGGGGGGTTAGTAGCTCGACGGCCATTGAGCTAAAAAGTGATGGCACCAATAGAAATTTGGTTGTGAACCTGTGGGTGAGATGAGTACACATAGCAAGCCAGAAGGATGATTATTAGTAAGTTATTTAGAAGCAGGTTCTTCCACTCCCTGACTTACTTCGTGCATGTTTGTGGGTGTCAGTGTCTCTCTCTCTAACCTGGTGATAGGCAGACATACACGCATGCACTCTCTATCTGTCCATGTCCCCCCCCTCTATTCTTTACCTTTCTTTTATTTCTTCTTCGTTTTTAAAATCTATATAACCTATTCTTCAGGGGAAAAGAAACAAAAGAAAAAAATTAAGAAAAAGAAGAAGGAAACGAGGAAGAAGAGATTATTGACACAAGCAACGATGTTTCTGTACGCAAAGATGCTTGTAGAGCGCTTCTTCCTTTTCTTAGGTTGCTTATGAACTGACACGTCACTTCAATTTCACATCTTTATTTTAAAGAAGAAGTGGGCGTCCACCAGATACCAAGGTCAGATGAGAAGCAGGCTGTCGGGCTGTCAGTCGTCCGCCGACGAGACTGTACCTTCGCTAATCTTGATGAATGACCTTTCCTCATCGCGCGGAAGGCCGTGGTCGTTCGCACCAGTTGACACGGTGTGAGTGGCAGAGCACGTTCTCTTTGAGGTGAGCCGTGTCCATCTGGCGCTTTCACTTTGCGTTAGTGACGGGGAGTGGCGATTAATGCCTGGTGGTCGCAGATGGTGTTGCGCTGGCTGTTCGGCTAGCTACACGTTCCAGGTGAAAGCTGTGTTGATTGACTTGCTCTGTACAGTCGTCTGTCCTAATTAGCACCCTCCGAATTGCGACCCATCTCTGTGTAGCGGCGCCAACATAATTATTACTGTGGGGCGGATCCTTTTAGTTCCGTAATAAGTGTAGAATTCTGTGGTTCGTGTATGTCTTTGTCTCTCTTTCCCCACCCCCTAATTTTCTTTCTTTCTCTCTTTCTCTCTGTCTCTCGTCTCTCGTCTCGTCTCGTCTCGTCTCGTCTCGTCTCGTCTCGTCTCGTCTCTCTCTCT
>NW_004798103.1:18728-27542 GCF_000002075.1 Aplysia californica | reverse complement strand
TGTGTGTGTGTGTGTGTGTGTGTGTGTTTGTGTGGTCCACAGAAAATGTACAAGTAGGTACAGGGCACGACTTAATGGTCCTACTTCTTTTTCTATCCGTCCGTCATACATTCTATCATTTTTTTTCCTTCTTCAACAAAAATTGTCGTCATTTTGTCAGTGTTATGTGACTAGAATAAACAAATAAAACATCAGCGGCAGTCAAGCTGACATTGAAATAATTGGAGGTCTGGTTTCTGGTTCGGATAGAGGGCTATGGCTTATGAAGTTGATAATAAAACATTAGACGAAATCGCCCGACCCGACACCGCAAGCCCGAGGCAGTGTTGGCTCTATACAATGTAATGTATTGTGGGGAATTGTAAAGCTGTCTCAAGCGGAACGCTCTGAGAAGTGTTTGCATTATTGTCACGTCATGTCTGGATAGCAAGTTTGCAAGACGCACTCCTCGGTTCGTTTATATATATATATATATATATATATTTATATATTATGTGCCTTTGGGGTACACTTTTTGCGTTTAGGAATGTCGGCACATTGTGTGTCTATTGACTTAGGATATTCGGTTGCAGTTTGGGTGGGTCATGTCTGCCAAACGCACCGTTTACGTCATATTGATATTTCATGCAGGTTCTTTTTAAGATTCTCATATAGCGCAATTATATGTCGTTATTCCTTAGTAAGGGCCAAGTCACCGCAGTCTGAAATGGCCATTTAAGAAGAGCGCTTCAAAAGACCCTGTTTTGGGATGGTTCAACATTTTTTTTTCTCCGTTACATGACGCACTGGTTAGGGCGTTTCTGGGTTTCAATTTTTAGTTTGTTTTGAACCACCCTATTTCTCATTATTAAATGCAATTTTAAAGAAGAATCAGTAGTCTATATTGAGCCAGGCTGCTGTCTTGTTGCTGCATGCTTTGATGAGTTATGTTTCTTTTTTAATAAAAGGCGGGTCAATACATGTTCTGCGAGTATTCGTATCTTTGTAAAGAAATTGTAGCAGCTGGAAGAAGAGCGGGTTATTAGTCTCCCCTGGCCTTCCCTGGTTTTATGGCAAGGGCAAACCACCACCTCTAAACAACAGCAACAACAACAAAATGTAGCAGGGACAGCAACAACAACAAAATGTAACAGGGATAGCGACAACAGCATCAATGAATACTAAACAAAGCGAAACAGAAGAAGAAAACAAATCTACCTCTGCAATAACTTATTCTTTTAATGTGTACGTTTTTGTCTGTTATCTTTGTCGCAGATGACTCATTTCACTGAACTGATTAGGAAAGTAGCGGAGAAGTGGTAAGGGGCAGGAATGAGACAGACATGCAGTTGCATGTGGATTCTCACTCGTATATTATGTGTGTCCTGTCAGGTTTATCTCCGGGTTTGAAGATTTTTTCCTATGGCCTATTCTCGTTTGGTTGTGTGTCGGGCTTCTTCTGTTCTATTCCTTTGTTAGGCTTTTTTTCTGGACGTAATACTGATGATGCTTTAAAAGAACCGTGAAGCTCACACCTTAATTTGTCGTTGCGAGTCCCGTAAAACGCTTTCCAAACAAAACAAACACTCTGACGTTTGTATTATCTCCTACAAGTTTATATAAACGTGTTTATGTTTTGTCCGTGTTATGTTTTTTGTGTTTTGTTTTGCTTTATTTTGTTTTGTTTTGGCTCGTTGTTTTGTTCCTTTTGTGGGAGGAAGACAGGGGCCACAAACAGCGACCGCGACTTCCCTGTACATCGCTAGGTGATTTCAACGTGTCATTTTCCCGCTCTCCCCCTCACACATCCATGTTTGTGTGGTCTCCTCTCTTTCCTCGTCATTCCCGGTCAACTGCCGGTGTTATTTTGGTCTATGGACACTCCCTTTCGTCAATTGGTAAAACACTTCTCTTAAACGCAGTCGACCTGTTTGGAATCTTAGCGGGACATTTTCCAATGTCTTTTCGAGAGTCTTCAGAGACTCCCCATCGCAGACGTTGATTTGAAGGCCTTGCCTTTTAGATAACCTTCGTTGTATTTCAAGGGCTGTAACGCTCAGAGGATCTTTTCCTGCTTGGTGATATTTTGACAACGAGACCCCAGTGACCTCGAAAGTGTTTATTGTGGCGCGGACCTGATGTGGAATGTAAACTTGTCCGGTTGTGCTGAGTTTAATGTCGACATTCCTTGTGGCCAGACTACTGAATTTGATGTCAGTGTCAGCTTCGGTCTGGTCCAATATGGTGATCTGAAATGAAGCCTCTCTGGGGGATTTGAAGGGGGTCTGAATCGTTTTGCATGCGATTTTCCCTATCTGCAAGATAAAATATTCCAGCTGATTAGAGCCCCCCCCCCCCAAAGGGGGGAGAGAAAAAAATGCTTTCCTGGTCTTGTTTGATCTCTGCTCAGTTGACGGTCTGAGTTTCTGATTGGCCCCATTAATGTCACCCGACGAGTTGGGCAGACGTACACTCCACTTAAACCAAAGCGTCCAAAAATGTTGGAACTCACCTCATCCCTCTCCTTGACCATCACCTTGCCTGTCTATACATCCTGCCTCTAGTTTTCTTCCCCTCCCAACAAACAAACAGGACCCAGGGGGGTGAGTCACGGGCGCAGGTATTCGCCCAGCGCGCTGTTCAAAGTTTGCCTGTTTCTGGCCCGAGCTAGCTGGACCCTGCCTTGTCGTGGGTTTTTTCCCCCACGCCCTTCGCCCCTCCCCCAGGGGGGGGGGGGATCTCCCTCGTCCCATTGCTCTCGTCTATGCTGTTGTCCAAACACGAGTCGGTCCCAGGGTTAAGTCCTTCCCGTGCACTCATTGCATCCTGTCCTGCTTTCTGCTGCTTCTTCTTATTCCATTTTCTCCAACAACACCCCCCCCCTATAAAAAAAAGAAAAAAAGAAGGAAGAAAAATCACGCACGCACAATATTTATATAGGTGCAGATGAGCACACAGACACTCCATGTACACACACGCACGCACACATAAACACACACACACACACACACACACACACACACACACACACACACACACACACACACTCACAACACACTCACACACACACACACACACGCACACACACACACACAAGCACGCCTAAACATACGTACAAAAAGGAGTAAAGCAGAAGTTGTCCTCAGGTCCTATTTTTATAGCCGAGTATTGGACCATTTTCCGGATACTCTTATTTTTAAATACCTTCGTCTTAAAAAAAAAAAAACAAGTTCTCTTTTTTTTCAACCTTTGAACCGTACTTCATATCACCCAAATTCTCTTCACACACGCATGCGCTCAACCTTCACAGATCCTCTCTATCCTTCTGTATGTAATCTTGTCTTTACTTACCATAGTTTAATCTCGTTCCCTCTCTGTTGAAAACACCCCCTCCAGCCTGCTGGTGGCTTGCAAGTTTGTTTTTTTCTGATGCGCGTCACTGACACCAACTGTTCTTTCATTTATTATTCATAACCCCCGTCGTGTTCTCCTTTTTCTTATGCTTGTTTTCATGCCGTGTGGTAGGGGTGGCCCCATCGTGCAATATTGAATCTCTACATTGGCGTTTCTTGCATTAGTTTTTTTTTTTTTTTAAATATAAATAATGTCACTTTTGTGGGCCCGCCTCCTCTCTCTAACCGCCAGTGAGTCAGCGGTTTTTTTTTCTTCAAATGAATTCTAAATGTATTACGTCCGCAACAAAGATATCTAGATTATTTAGCAGGCTGGCTGGTTCGACCCTGTCTGTCAGACTAAATCCATGCTGGGTGGCGTGGTAGTTGATTGGAGAGTGCTCTCGTATGTTTTGCTCCTTTTCTTTTCTATCAAACTTCTGCCATTCTTATACCTTTTCCTTATTTTCTCTGTAACTTACTCTCTAAATTGCTGTATCACGTTTGATTATACTCTCATGAAATATTATGTAAAATATATACGCTCTCTAATTTATGAATACCAAAACGAACAGGCTAACAGCTTTATAAGAACCAAGTCTACTTCTCGTTTTCCATTCAGCAACTTGACTTTCAAAACCGGTAACTCGTCGATTCGAGTAAGTAATATTGTCTTACCCAGCAGTTCCATTCCTTACCAGGCGCATTGCATGAATTATGGTTATAGCAGTGTGTATTAAGCCAATTAGTACCGCCCGCCTTTCCTTTTCCCCCCTATTTTTACGATTTTCACAAACGACTTTTAGAGCAAACCTTTGGAAATCCCTGCTCAATGGACAAAGAGAGCAAACCCATGAAAAGAAAAACCAAACGTATTCCGCTTCTCATTTAAACGAGCATTAAATTTTTTCCCCTTTTTTCGTGGTGGTTTGGGGTGGGGGGGTGGGGGGGGGTGGTATACAACGAATATCCCCTTCTTTTAAGTTCTGGTCAGAGAGCTTTACCTCTGGTTCTGGTTCAAGCAAATATCCCCTTTCTCACTGGCCCCGCTCACCCTTCTGACTGACAACAGTTCTGTCTTTGTTTATTACCAGGTTATTCCCTTGAATATCAATACCAATGCCGATATTCCCATTTCTGTGCTCAACGGGATGTTTTTGTACGGGAGTCTCCATCTTCTCTGACGTGTCTGACTCTTTTATCCTTCTGGGAGTGCACTCACTGACCCTAATGCTGCTGGGCTGAGAGCACTGTGGGGTGCTTTGCTTCTTCCTTGTTGCTGTTTTCCTAACCTACTTCCAGACTTAACGTTATAGGTATGGCCTTAATACCCCTACTCTAGCAGATAATGGGAGGGCCCCACTGTCGGTTCTCATTGTTTTCCAATGCTGTTGTGTATGTCCGCCTTTACTCACCCCCTCCCTTTCCAAAACCGGGGTCTGTTGTGTCATGGTTATAGGTGCTTTTTATAGTAAGAGTTGTACGGCGCTTGCAACTGCATAAGGTCACAATAATGAGCGCGATGTAGGTGCTTTGCCGTGGCATGCAGAAGATCTGAGTTCGATTGTCGTTTTGGAATATTTTTATCGAGTATCCCGGACTTTCTGCTGGGATTTTGTATCTTTTAGCTCAGGTTGGCTCTGACAGTCGGGTTCGAAGCCCACCTATTGGGTTATCTAAATATTGTCTACTGGAGGCCGTAAAATCACCGCCATTTAAAGAAAAAGAAATCCTCCCACCCGTGGTCGTAATATCGCAAAACGGTGAATAGTCATGGTGTGCCACATATGGCGTGATATGGGTTGTACGTACCTTTTACTGGGGGCTTGGTGGGTGCTCTTTGGTTCTCTCCTTCTGTCATATCAAACATCTAGCGTCCTTATTTCGCCTCCCTTTTTGTGTGTTTTTTTTTTTCGAGTAACACCTCTACCCTTCGGCACTTGTATGACCTAGTTGTGATGCAAGTGCTGTAAACCTTTCTCTAAAGCAAACTAAGTAGAACAAAACATTCGTTCAGGACAAGGGTGTACCCTTCGATGTAGTAACGCACGTGTCCTTCAGGGTTGACTTTTAATGAGTGGAGAGCCCCGACAACACTCCGTAAACACCAAGTTGTCTTTATATGGATCTGTACCGGAAGGGTCGAACCTGCTGTAATGGCCACCCGTATAACACAATTACTTGTATAAACAGCCACTTTCCATTTTCTCCCTTTGCGTAATTTTTACAATAAAATGACACTGCACAAGTTTAAGATAACCACGTTTCATCTTGACAATAGGTGGATGTCTTAGAAATTTTGATTGTATTTTTTAAAAAGCACTACAACCAAACAACAGAACAACGACAGAAACTCAAACAAGACAAAGGCCAAATACGACTTCGTTCCCACCCCGAGGAATACACCAAGCTCTCGGCTCATAGACACTATCTTTTGGCCTCTCCAAGTTCTTATCTACCTATACTACAATGGCTACCTTTAGTTCCCACATAAAGGAAAGAAGAGAAGAAACCGCGCTATTAAACACAAGCTACGGTTTTGTGTTTGTTTGTTTTTAAGTAATACCGAAATCCTTGTTCATTGATGTTTGCCTTTCCTCTTGTCGATAGTGTTCGCCCTTGAGAGACAGGGCTTCAGTGGTAGAAAAGTGGGATGGGAAGGTTTGTCGGTAAGGAAAAAAAAAGGAGGGTGGGGGAGGAAATGACTTCATAAAAATTCAACAGCATTAAGGACAGCACGCTGAGGTCAGAGGTTGGGGCGGTGACCGGAGTTATGCGGGTTATGGCATTCTCGTGTCTTCGTTGTTGCGCGGTGGGGAGGATTACGTAGGGTGTACTCTTGTTCAACAATCGGATCTGCATGATCAGGTGAAGCGGAGGAAATCGGACTAACCAGCGGATACATATAAACGTAAACTGACGTGGGTATACCTCGCTCGACCCTTACCAGATGAGGTCTTCCAGGCAAAGAAAAAAGTATATGGGTCTAACGCCCCTATCAACACTATTTGGTTATTTATGAGGCGGGACCTCTGAATTTGATGTCCGTCTCCGATAAGACTGAGCCTAATGGGCTGAACGCCTTGGAAACCACAAAAACGACCACAGTTCAAAAACACTCAGTCTGTGATTTGAACCAGGGCCATCCGCTGTTTAGCCCAGCATGATACCAACTGAGCTGACGAGTGCCCACAGACACAGGAGATGCAATAATCGTATACGAATGAACAAACGCTCGGGGTCATGGCATTGTAATAACGAAGGCTACTATGGGTCAAAGTGAAAAGCTTGCAGTTATGTCAGACATATAGTTCTCTTCTTTGTGAGATGGATGCTGATTCATCTGCTGACATGATATTCCACAGATCTTATCGTTATACTATAAGATTCTGTCATACATCAATTTTCAAAATGGTGGAGCCTTAAACCAATCAGTCGATAGTGCCATAAGAATGATAGACCTATTCAGTTAACTCACCATGCATTCAAATAGCGTAGTGGCAACCTGGCATGGACTCAGGGAAACTTTGAGTTCGCCGTCCTGTGGATCCAACACCCACCGATAGGCGTCGGACCAGTGGTTACCCCCACTTTATTGCTCCCCAAGGCCCATAACATCATAGACAACATTGTTTGCTACCGGGGATTCATTACATGCGCGCTTCCGACTTCGGTGTCGTTGTCGGGGGGTTTCTGCTGCATTTCCGGCGAATTAGCCAAGCATGAGCGGCGTTTGAAGATGGCGAGGGGCGGGATTACGCCCAGGAAGTGTGTTAAGTGTGTGTGGCCTTTGCTTTTGAGTTCGAGGGTCTCTTGGGGCCGAGTGTCCCCAAAAGAAGAAGACACTTTGTCCGACTGGTACCTTTTGAGGATTTTGAGTTTCGGGATCTTGTTGGGTACAATTATTGTAAATTCAAAGTAAGTTGACTGCAGAGGGGGAAAAGGGGGAGCGGTGATGGGGAGGAGAGTCCTGTAGTTTAATGGTTAAACTTTTCTCCTCTTTCTGTAAAGGGCAGAGTTCGATTCTCATACTGGCATAATAATTATCGTTTATCTCTTATTTTTATTGTCTCATAATGTAAGAACTGATTGGCATGGTCGAAGGCAGTGTTTTGATGGCATGGTCGAAGGCAGTGTTTTGATGGCATGAAAAATTGCTCAATTAAGTTTTAGGTAATAACTTGGACAGCGAAGAAGGTGTAGTTTTTTTCAAGGTGTTATATGTGATTTGTGATCACAGATATCCACCCTCTCTGTCACACCCCCCCCAATTACGCCTTACTCTAAAAGACACAAAGCCTATTCAGGATGAAGTGAGTTTCGAAGGAGTTATTAATCTGTAAAACCGATCGAAAGTCACAGAAAACTTGGCAAAAATGGTATTTTTTTAATGCATTGCGAAGTGGGGATCAGACTCCTGTAGAGAGCTAAGAGAGATGATCAAAGTTAAAGGATGTGTTATGGGAGGGAAATATAAATACTATCAAGTATACAAAGAATTTATATATGTATAGATATAAGTTAACCCGTGAAACAAACGTACTTCGTTGTTTTTAAGTTTTTTGAGTCAGTAAGAAAGTTGAATTGTAAAATGGTGGAGAATTTTGATGGTGCGAACAACAGGGAGACTACTGTATTTATAGGAGATAGAACTTCGAGATCTGTCAAGTGTCACACCGCATTTTGACGTGCATGGGATCAGCGAAGTTGTATGGGATCAGCGAAGTTCAGCGCAGTCGATTAAGTATTGCTTTTTTTCCCCTCTTTTTTTTCTCTCCTGCACCGACGCCTGATGTGATGGTGAGGCTGTTCGCTGTTGTGCTCAGAAGACTTAAATTCGATTCCCACAAGGGGAATTATTTTTATCGAGTGTACCCGTCTGTTATTGCCTGCTTTGAAATAACAGAGAAGGTAACGCGTCTGTCTATTGGGGTTGTGTGTCCCACTCTTACCGGGTTGGCCCTGATAGTCAATGTCAAAGCAGACCCCGTACTTGATCATGTTGCAGATTATGTCAGTTTGGACGATGTCTGCAATTTTTAAAGAAAAATTACTTTGTCAAGAGTCACCCTTTATATCCCACGTGTTATCAGCACCTAATCAAACGGCGTAGAGAAGGGCACTGATGCATCTTTTTGGGGGGTCCCGAAATGAGTAAATACATGACCCTCTCTGCCGTAAAATGGTTTGCTCACAGACATGCATCAAGCACTCTGATCATGACCAGTGTTTTGACAAAGCGCCACCGCCTGTGCCTTTGTTTATTCGCGCGGTGGGCCGGAAAACTCATTAGGAGCTCTTTACACGTCCTGCTCTGGGGCCTGCTAAGTGTCTAGGGTTAACTTGATAGACTAGTAATGATGTCACGCCCAGCAGCGCAGCTCCCTGCCTACCACAACAACGACAGTCTGTTGTCTCTGCGTGTGTTTGGGGGGAAATGGGG
>NW_004798103.1:12830-18131 GCF_000002075.1 Aplysia californica | reverse complement strand
CCCCCCCCCCCGCTTCTTTCTTCCTCCGGCTCCTCCTCAGGTGATCTCCCCCTCAAGGAATCCTAGCTAGCTGTTTTCTCCGCGTGTAGGACCTTCCTTCGCCTCCTCCCGATCTGTGAAGCTGGGCGGGGTTTGGGGCGAGAGTTGATGCAAGATTCATCGCCTGGCTCCTGGGCAGAAGCGTGTCAATAATTCATGACCGGGCAAAGCAAAGAATTTTCAGTTTTGTGGGGACAGAGTGGGGGGCCGAGGCTTTATTTTATTAGCGTCATCTGTCCCCACTGCCCGTCGGGATCCCCCCCATAACGGTTGACTTCTTTTTCTTTTGCCACAGGGTGGTTCGTGTCTTCATTCTTGTTCGGCACACTCACTCCGAGTTCTTCTCTTTGACTTTTTTCTGTTTGTTTGCCTGTCTTTCTGTTAGTCAGCCAGTCTTGTCATTCCTTCCGTCCCTCCGTCCTTCCTTCCTCCCTTCCTTCCTTCCTTCCTTCCTTCCTTCCTTCCTTCCTTCCTTCCTTCCTTCCTTCCTTCCTTCCTTCATTATAGATCATTTCGTTCATTCATTCTTAAATTCTCTCATTCATTCTTTCATTTTAAAATCCTCTCATTCATTTATTCTTTCATTCAATCATACATTCCTTTTTTTCACCCATTCAGTCTAGTCAGCCAGTCATTTTTCTTCACACCAATAAGTATTAAAACACACGCAGCAACAATTTTTTAAAATTAGATGCTGACGAAAGAGAATCGGATCTCAAAAGAAAGTGCCACAGAAACAACCTGAATACAGAATCCTCTTCGCGACCTACAAATTGAGAAAATCCCCATGAGGAAAGAGTTTGTAGTCCATTGTCGGTGTTGGCACGTCTTCATTCACGTGAACGCGTCATCTAATCCTCATCACCTTGTGGGACCTACTCAGACGCAACCCCTGGGATGTGCTGAGTCATCATTTCCTTCTTAACTTTTAGTTTTCAGCCATCCCGGTGAGATAAGTAGGTTGAAAGGTTCTGTTTATTTTCTGTCACTGTCGATCTGGTGAGGTATACCTACAACAACTGTTTGGGTGTCTGTCTGCCTGTGGGCCTGACTGTCTGTCTGACTGTCTGTCTGCCTGTCTGTCTTTTCGTATCTGCCGGTGTCACAGTCTCTCTCTCTCTCTCTCTCTCTATCTCTCTCTCTCTGTCTCTCTCTGTCTCTCTCTCTGTCTCTCTCTCTGTCTGTCTGTCTCTCTCTGTCTCTCTCTCTGTCTGTCTGTCTCTCTCTCTCTCTCTCTATCTCTCTCTCTCTCTCTGTCTCTCTCTGTCTCTCTCTCTGTCTCTCTCTCTGTCTGTCTGTCTCTCTCTGTCTCTCTCTCTGTCTCTCTCTCTCTCTCTCTCTCTCTCTCTCTCTCTGTTTCTGTGTATGCCTCTCCCTGTCTGTCACCCCCACCTTTGTCCCTGTTCCCCTCCCCCTTCTCCCCCTCTCTGTCTCTCCGTCTCTTTCTCTCTCTGTGTCTCTCCGCCTCTGTCTCTCTCTTTCTCTCCCCCGTCTCTCACACCTTCATCCTGAGCCTCTTTTTGTCATCAGTGTTTGTCTTCGACTGCCTCGATATAAAAATGGCATTTAAGTAGTGATTAGAACAACAATAGACGTATGCATGTCATTTCAGAGGCGGAAGAATTGCTGGAGAGGATGATTGGAACACAAAAGAAACGCCGTGGAGGGGATGAGAGAGAGAGAGAGAGAGAGAGAGAGAGAGAGAGAGAGAGAGAGAGAGGGGGGGAGGGGGAGGGGGGGGGAGAGAGAGAAAGAATCAGTAACAAGGTATTGGAAGTGGAAGTGCATTTATATTTTCCCCCAAGATCCCGATCCTCACAGATCCCCCCCCCCTCCCTACTTTCCAATCACAGTTATATTTACCTCATTCCATGTTGGATTTTTCGAAGAGGTGGATTAGACAGTTTCTCAATGTTTTAAGAAAAGACCCCGTTGAAAGGCTCAGATCGGCTACCATGGGGCAGAAATATCTTTTTGATTAGCAAAACATAAAGAAAATCGATACTGTAATAAGCTTGGCAGGAATTCTGCATTAGATTCTTTGGCTTCATTTCGAAGGTTAATGGGCTCGTCATTGTGAATTGTAAATCCTTATTCTGTAATAGCTGCATGTGTCTATTTTTTTGCCTTATTAGTGGTGATTTCTCCACTGAAGCTTGGAATTACGAACTCATTCCATTCATTCTTTGGATGTTAGGCATCTTCTACCTTGGACAAAGCCACTTCTGGTCGGGATTTCAAACCGAAACAGCCCCTTTGAATGTAAGTGAAGCGCAGACTTGCTGGTTGGCTCTCAGAATTATCAAGGGATAGAGGGTGTGCTTTGGGCTGTATGAAATAGTGAGGCGGATTATATCTCCCTCTTAACGATTTTAGTGGCATGGTTGCTGCTATTATCCGGGGGATGGGGGTGGGAGCTGGGCGCACCTGGTAGGTCCTACCTTTCTACTGTTGTTTCTGTCTGTCTGCCTGTCTTGATTTTTCCCTGAACTATGAGATATGGTTGTTGTTGTCGTGTTGGTGTGCTTCTCCCTGCTCAAACTAAAGTGCTGCCATTGCACAATTTGTCCCACTCCTCCACATCTGTAGAGTTGGTTCCAGCTGGAAGAAACCCTAACCACTGCTTCTCAGACTAGCTTGAGCCTGCAGCTAGTCCTTTTCCACCACAGTGGTCCTCCATGTTTTCACACTGTCCCTCCATGTTTTCACACTGTCCCTCTCTGCCTGTGTTAAGTTCATTATATTCTGTTAATCGCTCGGCGAAGTTCCGAGGTTTCTGTGTTTTGATTTCATTTCCTGTGCCCTGGGCGAGACAGGTCACTCCACGTAAGCTTGACCGTGGTCGGACGGTTGAAGTACACCAGCGCCCTGCAGACAGTGTTAGGTAAGATGCACACTGGCTAAATCAGTCCAGTATTTATCGGATTGGGGTGAAAATTCAGGCATGTAAGCATACTACTATTGAACAAAATTCAGTTGGGATAAACTTTGGCACGTTTTCTTGAAAATGAATAAAAATCATTCTCAGCTGGTGGTCTTTGCCTTCTCCACTGTGGTCTTTCTAATGAGGCTGCCCAAACCAGAGAGGAGAAAGACGTTTCTGACATCCTTTTGTCTTAAATTTAAATAATATTTTATTCTGGGGTAATAAATCATCTCCAACTTTTCCACACCTGAAACTCAGGTACTCTGCGTTTATTTTCAAATGTGGTGTTTTTACACCATCATCGACATAATTCGGATAATTTAGGTGGCGGGCTTCGAGCCTGCCTGTCGGGGCCAACCTGGAGTGAGAGCGATACATCTTTCCAGCAGTAGAAAGACCGAAATACTCGTGAAAATTTCTTTTTCTCACGAGAATGGAACTCAGGTTCTGTGCGTGCGACGACGAAGCACCTTTCCGCAACACCACATACACGGGTACTCCGAGTGTGTTCCTGTGGATACCATGCTCCGTTCGCATGGGTGGTGGGGGTGGGGGTGAAGGAGGAAAGAAAACGACCCGAGAGGAACCCCCCCCTCCCCAAACCTAAATCGAATTCGTACACTTAACCATAAAACAAGTGTCCTGACTGACTGCTGCCCTTGTATAGATTGTGCTGAATCGTACAAGTCTTAGTGTCGTCTGTACCCACGTCTTATCTCTCCAGCCGGTCCTCATGATTTACACTTCAAGGGGCGATACAGAGCGTAGCAGTTTTTAATGCGTTTCCCCTTGATAGGGATCAGCAGCCTGGTAACGGTCAATTTAGTCCGATTCTGATGTGCCGGGACCGTCGAGTAATAAGTTTGAGTCGTCTCAGTGTGGGACTCATCAAAGAGTAATGAAGCAGGCTGTTTTATTTGCTGCGTGGACCGGTGCGTGTGGCGCTTTTTGTTTTGGAAGATAAGAGATAGGGAGCCACCTGAAAGTGGGTGGGGTAACGAAGAAAGTGGGCGAAAAACGGAACAGGTGGTAATTTAGGAAGGTAATTTTTTTCTTGAAATAAACGAAGAAAGAAATGGATTTCTCTTTATTGATTCCCTTGGGAAATTTGATCTACAGTGACGTACATAGGTGCATAAATACTTTGATACATAGATTACTGAATAGTGCGCGTTGTCACAGATATAGACAATCTACGTTCCATTACTCACGCCACTTTTGAGTTGTGCGTTCCATTCTAGGCTGGTTGACTGAGACCAAGGGGGCTCCTGTTGGGTGGGTGGAACTACATGTATAAAAACTCCCCCCAGGTAATCCATTTGCTGTTTCTGAGTTTCAATAAATTTGTGACCAATGCGTTCACGCCGTGGTCCTCTTAACACAGCCACGTGTAATGTGCATGTACGTAAGGAGACATCCCCTAACCTGCTTCTTTTATGTAGCGGAGTTCGATTTCTGGTTGAAATTTTCTGTCTGATTGCTGGAATGCTGTATCCCACTCAGCCTGGGCTGGCCCTGACAGACACAGTCGAAGTTGCTTGCCTCCATAATTATGTAAATTGTGTCTGTTGTGAGCGTAAAATGAACACCCAAGTTCACCCTCCATATAGACATTCCAGCACACACCAGACTGGCTGGTGCAGTTCCTTAGCTCTGTTGTGTGTCTAACCGTGTTTGGCGCTGTTTTGTAGCCGTTCAAAGTGTCACAGGTGTTGAGGAGGTATGGAATTTGCCGGAAAGGTCAAACCCCTTAGTTACGTTTCGCACCTGGTCTGTGGTATACGGCTTGACAGGGCCAGCCTCAATCTGTCTTGGGTTGGTAGATTGGTTTGTGTGTTTGATTTTTGGGAAGGGGCTTTGGTGGGGAAGGGCGGGGGGAGGTTGCCTGTTAGCCCTCGTGGAAGGTTGGAGGGCACCACTGGTAGGTTCTACTTTTTTAAAACTTTCCTTTTGTTGTTTCTGTGTGTCTATCTCACTTTTTCCCCAGCATTAAATTATCATTGTTGCGTTGTTGTTCTTCTCTTTGCTGAAACAAACAAACAATCTAAGAAACAAACCATGTGTCTTCGGTGCTTTTCTTTTCTTTTCTTTTTTAAAAGAATTGTTTGTTCTTTTCAGCGTAGCATGAAATTGCTCATAGCGACTCAACTCTGAAAGCTAATAGAATCATTTGTGTCGTACAACTTTATCGTATTGTAGTTGTCTTCTTTGGTGTCCGCTTGGTTACGAACTTGGTCAACTCGCCATAGTTACAGGTTTGAACGCGTGACGTGTGTGCTTGATTATTCTCGTCCCTCCTGGGTTGCTCAATATCTACCAAGTCCTTTATTAGTCCT
>NW_004798103.1:9608-11007 GCF_000002075.1 Aplysia californica | reverse complement strand
CACTCACACACACACACACACACACACACACACAGACTTATTCTTTTTGTCTTATCATCTTTGTGTCTATACAGGCGTTACACATAAATTATAATCAATCAATAACATTAGGTATGCGTGACTGCATGGCTCCGACCTTACATTATTGTTTAGTGGGAGGTCTGAATTACGTGAACATTACCACTTCGGTTGATGTATTTTGTTCATAGTTTGTCCCTTCTCAAATTTTGACTGTTCTGGCGGGCGCTGAGATTCTTATAGAATTCTATGCATTTTAATAAGCGAATTACACGGTCTGAATTTCCGCGTGTCAATTTGCCAAATGGTTTGCTGATTGTATGCTGATATCTTCATCTGGATTAATTCTACATCTGTGTGTTCTTTCCCTTTGTCTACCTTTGTTGGAACAAAGTCAGTTTACTTGTAGGTTGTTTGTGGGTGGTTGGTGGGTGCTCTGGTGTGGTTTTCTCCTTTTTTTCCTATTAAACAGCTATCGCCCTCATCTCTCCTTTTTTGTGCCTGTTACTCTCTTGTAACACTTCTAATCTTCGGCACTTATACATGACCGTATTGTGTTGCAAGTGCCATAAAACTGTCAAAACTAGAACTAAGTAGGCTGTTTGCCTGTCTGTCTACCTGTCTATCTACCTACGTACAGACCAGCCTGCCTGTATGCCTTCTTCCTTCATTTCTGTCCTCGCCCGGAATGTGTCACTTTCCTGATCAAGTGTGGGTGGTTTTTATGGTCTGCCCCTTCTTTTTATTTCGAGCGTAGCTACAATCCTAACTGAAGTCTGTGGTGTGGTGGTTAGGCGCTTCACCGTCGCACACAAAAGACGAGAGTTCGATTCCCAAGTAAAGAGAAATTTTATCGAGTATAAATGTATCTCCCGTCTTTCTACTGGGACGTCGTGTCCTTATCTGCAGCCTAGGTGGTCCTGATAGGTAGGGTCAAAGCAGCCCGCCCCCTAAATGATCTATACTGAGTCGATGGAGGATTAAAACATCTACAATGACAATGACAATATTACTACAATCCTAGTGGTTTATTATGAAGTGTTGCTGTTATCACGTCAGCTGGCCGTGTACAATACAGCCCATCTTGTCACGGTCTAGCACTCTTTATTCAACCGTAAAGCTTATTTGTATCCCATCATTCACCACGCAACACGTCCCCTGAAAAAAAAAAAATGGAGTGCTTTTCCTCGAGACATGTGTGCTTCCCATTATTTAGGAAATTACCCGGTTATTGGCCTATACGCCGAGTTGTCGCACCTTGCTCTTCCTTCATCAACAGTAACAGGAGTCAAAACGTTTTGTTTGCAAATGGGTGTCGTTTCAGATGAAACGTTTTTGCTCTCTCTCTCTCTCTCTCTCTCTCTCTCTCTCTCTCTCTCTC
>NW_004798103.1:6316-9390 GCF_000002075.1 Aplysia californica | reverse complement strand
TGTCTCTCTCTCTCTCTCTCTCTCTCTCTCTCTCTCTCAGTGCCTTTACATTGTTGGCTGCTGACGATATCGCGACCCTTCAACAACAGTTATTGTGGACAAAAGAGCTCTTCCTCACCAGGCTGCTTTCTGTTTTTCGTGAAGGGCCCGCTGTTACCATAATACATGTGTATATCGGCTTGATAAGTTCTGTGTTGAACATCGAAAATTCGATGTATATATTGTAGCGTAATGGGGAAAGAAAAACAAGATTCTGATATTGCTTTATGTCTGTTTTATTAGTTGTGAGATCGGTGTCCGTGGTGTAGCTGTTAGACACTTCGCTGTCGCACGCAGAAGACATAAGTTCGATTGCTGTGTGGGGAGATTTTTTTATAGACTATCTCACTCTCTCTGTTTGGGGCGTAGTGTCTCTCTGTCAGCCTGGGCTGGCTTTGACAGACAGCGTTGAAGTCTGTCCCCTAAATTATCGAAATTGTGTTGATGAGGTCGCATAAGAACACATCTACATTTTAAAAAATAAATAGTTTTGTGCAGTTTCGGAAATCCTTTTGCCGCTTATCACCAAAGGGGTGGGTCTTCTCGGAAATGATGTAAACGATACAATGTCAGAGATAAACCTCACCACGCAATACTGGATAGGATACGAATGTGAATAGTTCATAGTATATTGCTTGTTGGTCCCTGTCTGGCTTTTAAGATTCAGAGGTAGGAAATAATTGAAAGAATGTGTATGAATAATAAAATATTGCTTCTTTTCTTTATGCGCCCCACAAAACAGTGCATCTTCAATTATCAAGAGCAATGCCGTGTGTCGTCAGTGAATTCGTTACAATGTCGTGGTCTCGGTGTGGTTCTATTTACCTCGCGGCGTCTCTGTTCTCACTGGGGGCGTGTCCCTATGATGGCGGGGACAGCTGTTGCCGCCCACCTTCTGTGGGTCTCTGTGTTAGGTACGCCTCTCACATTTCAACCGCTTTGTCCTATTTGAAGCAGCTTGTGTAGTTTGAAGTACATGCAGCTATAGATTGTGCTATTGATAATAAAGTAGTATATCTATATCTCCACATATGATCAAGATTGACCGTGAAATATATAGTAATATAGTTCTTGAAACACGTGCAGCTATAGATGAGCTTTTGATAAAAGAGTGGTATATTCTCACTTATGGTCAAGATTGACGTGAAATATAACTATATTGCATCTTTTTGTCAAATAATGATCCAATCCAAGGTTGCGGTGTAGCCGATAAGCATTTATTTTTAAGGATGCTCTCGTAGTCGGAACAAATATTTTATTCATATTTTTACAAAAATAGTTATTATTTTTCTAGAAACGTGAAATGTTGCTTTTCCCAAAATTGTCCAAAGACGAGTGTAGCCATTTGTTGTCTTTATGGCGCAATAAATGTTGTTCGGTATAATACTGTACATGGTGTACATAACACATGTATAGTTACAGGTGTACGTGTGCCGTTCATTGTTATTATGTCTAATGCCCCTTCCAACACGATAAGGGTATTTAATTGAAAAGGAGTGGGGCCTCCAAATTTAACGTCTATTTCCGAAAGGACGTAGCCAGATGGGTGGACAGCATTCCAAACTCCTTAAACAAGCCAAGTTCAGAACATCCTGTAGGGCGTTCGAACCAGGGACATCTGCACCGTAGTTTAGCATGATATCAACTGAGCTGTACGCGTGTGTGTGTGTGTGTGTGTGTGTGTGTGTGTGTGTGTGTGTGTGTGTGTGTGTGTGTGTGTGTGTGTGTTTGTGTGTGTGTGTGTTTTCACATAAAGATTGACGAATGAAAGAACAAACAGATACACGTCGAAAGACCTTACATTAACCTCCTTAATGTAGTTTGTTTGGGGTTTTTTTGGGGGGAGGGGGGGGAGTAGGTGCAGCTGCATTGTCCGCTCCTTTCATTTCTTTTTCAGTGTTAATTTTGTCCTAATCTGTTTCCTGTCGAAACGTGACCGTTATCATGCCGATTCGCCGTCACCTGTAACGCTATCTATCTCATCTGTTTCATATTTCCATTTTCGGAAATCGATTTTTCCAGCACGTAGAGAAAAACATACTGCTGTATTAACCTCTTCACTGCAGTGTAGACGTATAATGTTCTCGCTTGTGTTCGATCTCAAACCCGTGTCTCTGCCATTCTATCTACTGGTTTACGTGTGAAGTATAAGGAGATGTAATTACGATTGAGCAGTAGTTTGTTTCTAAATAAGGGGAAAGGTACTATCGCTTTGTTGACATCTCTTTTGAATGAACATTTTATCTTGTCTGCACACAGTTTGATGAAAGCGTGGCAGCAGTAAAGGGGTTAAGGCATTACGAAGTATTAATTTTGAGTTTTGCATTTGGATCAAGCAGCAGATTCGGTCAGCGTGACCACTTCCACCACCCTGCTCCCTTCCTCCCCCAGCTGTGAGAATTCTTCCTTAGCCGGATTGTTAATCCTTTGTGTTTTTTCCAGCCATTATTTTTGTATCATGTCAGCGAAGACACGTCTCTCCTCCGAATACAGGGGGGTGATTGGGATAATTAAGTTTATATAATCACAGAACATTTTGCTAACTCGACGTGAATAGCATGGGGATCCTTTTAGCTTTTAATACAGCATAGAGGTCTTGCTGTTTTTGGGTCAACCTCTGTAATTTCTGCGTGTTGAACGCGTTTTCGTTCAAACATTTTTGCTTTTGGCCCATGTCACTCTCTGTCTGTTTTACGCCCCTTTTCTTAACAGGGAACTCGTCTGTCTGTCTGTCTGTCTGTCTGTCTGTCTGTCTGTCTGTCTGTCTGTCTGTCTGTTTGTCTGTGTCTCCCCCCCTCTGTCTCTTTCTCTCTCTTCCTCTCTCTTTCTTTCTCGCTAACTGCCTCAAAACCTCAAAGACACCCACACAGGAATATTCTATACGCACGCCTGTATATCTGTATTTTGATTTTATCATATAACAATATACACATGCAGCTGAGGAGAGAGGGAGAGAGAGAGAAAGAGAGAGAGACAGACAGACAGACAGACAGACAGACAGACAGACAGACAGACAGACAGACAGACAGACAGAC
>NW_004798103.1:1547-3218 GCF_000002075.1 Aplysia californica | reverse complement strand
TTTTTAAAATTCTTGCCCTCCCCTTCCTTTTTGAGGCATTTGGCATCACTTTCTGTCTTCGTAACATTTTCAAGACGCCCCGTTATGTCCCCTATTCCCAAGTCGCCTTTCCTCCCACTTTCTTTTACCCATTTGTCTCTTTTCCCTCCTTTGCACTTTGTCAATTTAGACATGGTAAAATCATTACCTGATATTCTTTTTTTTTTTATATCGCGGCTATGTTCATCTTAGGGAAACCTCTCTGCAAGGAAAGCAGCATCGGGAAGTGAAGAAAAAATAATGCTGAATGGACGTGGAACTCATTGTAGATTTGAAAATTCTAATATTGTATTATCTAGTATTCTGGTTGACCGAAATTGGGGAAAAGAATATTCTTACAACTCCTTTTAAAAATTGTATTTAATTTAATATTTATTTAATTTAATTTCTTTCTTTCTTCCTTTTTTGGGGTGAGGGTGGGGGTTGGGGAAGAAATGTGTTAAATGATATGGTTCCAAGGGCGCTCCTTTGGCTCAGTTCCTGTCATGCTAGTAATACAAGAGGTCCTGGCTCAGCTCGTCTGTCAAGCATTCTATAAGTCGATTTTTTCAGGAGGTTCTAAAGCGATTTAGTCTGTTATTTGTACTTTGGGGGCTGAATACGAAACAAATGTTACAGGCTATCAACTAACTTCTCAGTATTGAAAAAAAAGTTTTTATGGTTACATACCATAGTCTATAAAGAGGTGCATTGTATGCAGCTTTCCAGTTTCTAAACCGTATACATGTTATAAAACGCTAAGAACAAAAATGCAGTGTAAAAAAAAATGCCCCCCCACCCCTCGTACATTCTGGCAGATATCAGAGGTCTTGTTGCCAGTGGCCGTACTGTAGAGAGCAGAGTACAACGAGTAATTTGTCCTGTCAAGACCATTTTAACTCTTTGAACCCTGGGCTCCCGAGTCTTGAATGGGCTGTACCCTGGGGTCCTGAGTAATGTCATTGACTGTATAAAGGTATACTTTTCTACAGCCCGTCTTAGTGTTGGTCTTATCTATCTATATTTTGTTGGTTGTTATATCACTGCACTATGCTGGTATTATTTGTTGGTTCTGGTTCGCATTTGTGTTTTATTTTTATGAACAAATGTCATTTATAGGTGGGTGTGTCACCAATATTTCAGTCAGTACCCAGGGCCTTTGTCGCTGTGCTTTCATATCGATATTTCGGTACAGAGGGTTAAAAAATATGCGTTCTAAATGTCCGCGAATAGAAAACACTCATGGTTTTGGCTGTTGCTGAAGTTGTAACAAGACGGACCGGAGACCTTACAAGAACTACTGCGCTGCTCCCGATCTGCCGGGCTTCGCTCGATAGGCCGGAAGTGGACATCTCGTATGTAGTCGAGGGATGATTTCGCCGAGTTTGAGACAGGGTTTGTTCGGTGAGATAGACTTCACGATTATGTTTTCGTTTTTTCCTCATTACCTTTTTTGTGAGGGGTGGGGGAGGGGGGGGGATAATTAGTCGATTAGTACTGGGTTCTTTTGCTCAGGGTTAGGAGACAAAATCTAGCATCAGGAGGGAATAGGGTTTACTCTGAGAGAAATAGTATATGGTACAGTGCTTCACAGAGCGTATCTTGTGTCGCTTTAATTTACTGTTAGCTAAATTGTCAAGAAGATTAACAAAA
>NW_004798103.1:0-1389 GCF_000002075.1 Aplysia californica | reverse complement strand
GAGAGAGAGAGAGAGAGAGAGAGAGAGAGAGCGCAAATATCCTAACTGAAATTCTGTATGCTAATGTCGGCTTGATTTCTAAAAGATATTATCTAACCACGATGCGTCATTTTTATTGGGGCCGAAGCGTCTTTTTATATAACTAGATTCACGACACAGATCACCAAGAGCACAACCATATTCAAACAGATATGAAGCAAACTTTTTATGGTTCTGAATTAAATATTCAGGTTTGGTGTACCTCGGCAATATGCACCCGCGGCGTTTTTGCGTTGGTTTTGGCACCAGTCTTTCTTAATGCTAATCTTGACACATCGGCCTTGTGCTGTCCCGACTAAACGACGTTCTTTGACTCAAGGATACGTGGGCCACGGATCAGAAACAACTTGGCCGTGAGCCAAAGACACCTCTGGTCGGTGGGTATGGAAATGTTATTGTCGACAATTCCCTTTCCCTCGTACTACGTTGTTCGGAAGGAAATACAACATCAAAGACCGCCACCACCACCACATCATCATCATCATCATCATCATCATCATCATCATCATCATCATCATCAACAACAACAACAACAACAACAACAACAACAACAACAACAACAACAACAACAATATCAACGACTACAGCAAAGCAGCATCGGCTATGACGACCTTAAAAACGAACTCCCGCCCTCAAATACATATTAACTTGAATGATGATGCACTTTCACCACTAGCACGGTTTTGGAAATGTGCTCTGCAAATTTGTGAAAAGAGCCGAGGGCTCTTGTGTCTTCCTTTGAAAAGACCTTTCTTTTTGCCTACACAGGTGTCAAACTCGACGTTTAAAGCACACAGTAATCAATAAGCTGCCACTAATATTTCAGGTTATCGTCTCCACGTATGACCAAATACTGTTTAAATATTATAATAGATTACTGTGCTCATTTTTCTGTTTAGTTTATCACAGTCGAACCTTCTAAAACAACCACTTGTTCAAGATAATCACCTGTACAAACGACCACTCCACCCCTCACATTGTGCTGTATCTATAATAATATATGATGGCACTGTCTCTGTCTCATCTGTTTAAGACAAACATTTGGTGGCCGGCTTAGACAATTTTGACTGTATGCATGAACAAAACCAAATAGTTGGAGATTGTGGGCTCCAGGGTTCGAGCCTCAGCTCGGTCCGACGTTGTGTCCCTGGAAAAGACCCTTCACACGACTTTCCCATTTGGCTCAGTCCTTTCGGAGATGAAAGTTAAACTCGGAGGTGCGCGCCCATATGACCTTATGCAGTTGCGAGCGCCGTAAAACACTAATTACCAAAACCCTTTATTTTATTAGAACATTTTAACGTACATAGCTCCCTTTGGGGAGACAAACCAACAAACAATAAATGTAAG
>NW_004798102.1:319539-321049 GCF_000002075.1 Aplysia californica | reverse complement strand
GTACAATTAGAGATCTTTGCACACCAGGGTCTATAGCAAGTGCTCGTTCACCTTCACTGACCATCTGACCTCTGTGTCCTTATCTGAATACATTGACTTTTCGTGAATTTAATGCAATGGAAAGTGTCTAAGACAGTTACTCATTTGTTGAGGAGAAAATGGCCGTCTTAGATTGGATCGTCGTTTTACACAGTGTCATTATAATGTTCAAAATACGAAAATATGCAAGGGAAGAAATGGGACGTGGCTGTTTGTACAGATGATTGACTAATACAGGTGAACGTTAGAGCAGGTTCGACTAAGTTAGTTTATTGGAGAAAGACAATTCAGGCGCAGAATCCACCATGCCTGCTTATCGTTCGATCGTATGTTAAATGATTATCACGGTTCCACCTCTCCTTTGACTTCACAGCAGTCGTTACTCTCCTCCTCCTCCCCCCCTCCCCCAGTTCCCATTTCTGCATTTCATTTTGAGTAAAGAGAAGCGTATCTCTACAACAGCGGCCATTTAGTGCGAGAAAAGGGCTAGACAGACAGGTGGTAATTTAAAAAAAAAATGGTAGCATAGAAGTAGGACCAGCCAGTACATCCTCCGACCGACCATCACACTTCTGACCGCTTTCAAACAGAAAAAAAAAGAATTTTTAAAAAGAGATCGATTTGACAATGGCAGAGCCCTCATCCCACCGATCGAGTGAGTATAGTAGGGAACTAATCATCACCGATAGCACACTTTAAAGAGAGCTGTTTTTGACATGTTGTTATGTATGCCGTTTATAATTCATTCTGTTTTCAAGGAAGTCTCTCGTTTAGCAAAATTTGTATACGTCAACTTAGTGGTGTGAGCCAGTGGTCTGCTTGCACATTGAATAAAATGTCTTCTTACCTAGGAAGAAAACTGAAACATACGTACGATATTTCCGGTAAATAACATCTAAACATAGTTTGAAACGTTCATCGTAGCAACAACATCGTCTGTGAAACGGTCTGAATCATATACGATAACTACGACATCTATCTATGATCTGATCTGAATCTTGATAGCTACAACAATAACATTTAGGAAATGAGCTGAAGCATTTATGATAAATATGAATATCAATAACGAGAACCGACTTGTTGGTAGAAACAAAAGAACAAGGCAGTATCGGGAACAATGTCGATAAAAGCAACAAAAGTAAAAGCCAAACCAACAACAACAGAAAATCAGATGCAACAACAGCACACAAAAAACTGCTCTAAACAGCATGCATCAAGGATAAACAAAACCCCAAGAAACGAAAGTTGCTACCAATTTTTTTCTGCCCATAAGAAAACATTGACCTGAGTTGCACTTGAAGGGAAAAATCTGTGAATTCAGCAAATACGTTCCTTGGGGCAAGAGGATCGGACGAGGCAAAGAAAAGCTGCTTTAATCAATTCCCTGGAATCCGGTTCAGGGGGGATAAGCTATTGTCTTCCGCTCGGACGGTGTGACGTCCTGGAATATACCCTGTCCCAGAACCCCCCC
>NW_004798102.1:313224-315958 GCF_000002075.1 Aplysia californica | reverse complement strand
GGGGGGGGTTGTTCCTATTTTGTTGTTTGGGATTTTTTTTTCATTTTTCTTTTTTCTCTCATAATTCACACTGTAGGTAGATTATTTTGTCACGTTTTTCTGTGTAGTTGACCGACAGATGTGTGAGCAAAGTGGCCTTGACACACTGGAAAGTCATTTTCCTGATTTTAGCAAGGCGGATTCTTGCTTCTACGGACTTCAACAAAAGTTAGGGACCACTTGCAAACACTCTGAGTGGTCTTCTTGGGTCGACCTGCACGTGGGCATTTTTGGACTGATCCAGTGGCGTGATGGTGCTGCCTCAGGCCGACAATGACAGAGTATGACACTTCGAGCCATCTGGTAACTTCTAGGGCTCCAACTCCATCCTAAAGCCATGCCATAGTTCTGGCACGATCAAAGTCTCTCAGCTTTCGTATTGGTGATATGTTGATGCGATACCGGATTTTCCGCAAACGGTGGCTTATATTGCCACCAAAGTGAGCACAGTTCGAGACCGTACGTCCGTTTATGACGTGCATCCGAAATTTTAACTGAGGAAAGTCCTTGGTGTCGCACACAAGTCGATAAAAATAAGCAAATTTGGCTAAAATTCCCCGAGGATTTCCGTGCTGCAAGTCGTGGTTTTAGTCCTTTAGGAGGCTTTGCAGTACGCGTTTGTAACCCATTAACACTTTCAGAGCAAAAATGTTGAAACATTCCTTGCTGTCTTTTTTTCTTATAGTATTTTAAAAAATTAGGACTGTCTGTCAAAGTGGTCCCTAACTTTTGTTGAAGTCTGTATATCACTTAAAATTCCTCACTACACCACTGCGAATATAATATTACAACATGGCAACTCTAGAGCTAAACATAAGACACATGAAATATCCACGAATTCTAATTTTCAAAATGATTTCAAAGGCCGTCCTTGCCAGAATAATTAGGAAAGCTATGTCAATTTGATCATTACATCTTTTGGTATTTGAAGAAAAATCAGATCTGTATTTTCTGGTCAGTGTGGTTGTTGTAGTTGTTGTTGTTGTTATGGCTGTTGTCATTCTTGTTGTCATTGTTGTTTTAGTTGTTTTAAATATTACTTGACTAATATTATATTTTAGGATCGACAAAGGAGAGGATGATAATTTTAGTTCATAAAAATGACAATGGCGCCAAACGTCAATGAATATTACTTAGGTTAGCCTTCGGAGTAGGTTATGTGACTCACTGTGGCACGCAGGAGACCCGAGTTCGATTACTGACTGGGAAAACATTTCTGTTGAGTATATTAGTCTTTTTATTGGGATGGATCCTTCCCAGTAGGGGATGACCTTGATTGGCAAGGTTGGAAGCCTACCTCCTAAATCATCTAAATTAAGTCAACTGGGATGTTAAAAACACTATGGTAGAGAGAAAAAAAACACTCAGGCGATTAACATAGCCTGGCTCTCCTTGTTGGATAAGTACGTGAACGGCACTTACCAGAACAAAGCTGTGATTAAATTGAGGAAGGCCCACATTGTCTCTGTTTCATGGTCGATTGACACAACTAGATTGGATTATCTCAAAAGAGCATTCTAGTGAACTTGATCTCTGGAAAGAATATTTCCAGGTTCGGGTACTCGTAATAGGTCTTTCCCACTCTAATGAAGGGCAGCCGATCGAATATATGCGTATCAATGTTGTGTCAATTGGGCGATAATATTTTCAATGAACATTTATTGAATGCCTCAATATCATGACTTTGCATTATTCTAGTCTGTTTAGCCTGGTTTCACAATTCCAACCATTAAAGCGTCTTGGGCTCTTTCTTTGCCACAAAGGTTTCCACTGCAATGCTAGAATAGTCAGAGGTAAATCTGATAGTTTAATGTGGTTTTGGGAGGGGACTGTTCCAGTAAACATGTAATTAACGCAGACACGTTGTGTATCAACATTTTAAAAATAATAAGGTACAAATATAAGTTGAAAGTAAACAAACAAACAAACAAACAAACAAAACTACAACAACAATAACTACAACAACAACAACAACAGCAGCAACATCAGTGATAAGAGCAACAACAACAATAACTGTTGACAAAATAGGAAGATAAAAGAATGACAAAAGGCATAACTGAAAAAAAAGTAAACATAAATCTAAGAAAAAAAATCAACGACAAATTAACAACATAAAGGCGAGCAAACAACTGTTCTCTCCTAGTTTCCTCGGTGCTCCGCTCCAAAGCCAATTAAGTGCAGACGAGAGAACCGTCTATGATGGAGGCTTTTTGGCTAAAACCACGCTTAAACATACATAGCTGGAGCCTCTATGAATAAATCATTAATGGTTAGTCTGGGAGGCTGCCCCTTAGAGAGCCAGTAATGAAACGACTGTCAATAAATGCTAGCCCATGATGACAAGAGGGGAAAAAGGCAGTAGTCGCTGAAAAACAAAATGGTGGGCTTGTTGTCCCCTTTTTTTCATGAGGTCCATGTGACTCTCCTGTTCTTTCCTGTATGGCTTTGTGAATGTATGTGTCATTCAGTACATGATTTCTGTAGTGAGTTATGATAAAAACTGTATTGATGGACAAAATGGAACAAGCCAATCAATAAAATTGATAGAGACATATTACAGTACAGCAAAATTTGCAAATTGCGACTGCTACCTCCACCCTCTTCTCTCTCTCTTTCTCTCTCTCTCTCTCTCTCTTTCTCTCTCTCTCTTTCTCTCTCTTTCTCTCTCTCTCTCTCTCTCTCTCTCTCTCTCTCT